>NC_066380.1:600000-767500 GCF_013377495.2 Cygnus atratus | reverse complement strand
AGGTACTTACTCATGTGAGGGCAGGTTAAGTAGTACTTGGGCGCTGTCGTGTTTGGTGGGTGGTGGTTTTCATGCGTGAATTACTCCAAGTCAAACAAGACAGAGTGCCCACTGATGAGACCCAGCCATGCCTTATGGGTGCCAAGAAAACATTTGTCTGTTCAGACAGAATTTCCCTGCTCCCGTAGAAAGCACGGACTAGATCCCCAACTGGTGGCAGCCAGGGGAACTCCAGCAAGGCTGATTTACACCACCTGAAGACCTCGATCCAAGCAGGTCACAGTATGTTAATCCCTACTGGCACATGCATCCATGTCCTATGCAGCATAGGCTGGAGTATGAACGTCAAGAAGAGAAAGTGCTCAGAAATCATCACTTTGGGGAGAGGTAGACAGACGTACATCTTTATTTCCATATTCTTTATTCTTGAGAACTGGCATTTATAATGAAAAGCAAATAAACTCTGGGAGGAATGTGAGCTATGTTAGCAGCTTGGCTAATGTCAGATGTTGCAAGGGGGAGAGTGATTTGGATTTAATAAGAACTATCAGGACTAGTGCAGACTTTCAAATTTTTACTTGAATTACAAGTACCCCGTGTATCACAATGTGCATGTAAATCCCAGGAAGGAAAAGACCCCTGACTGTGAGCTGTGTCTTTTATGAGGAACCAAGCAACATCTGGCTTGCTGTGAGTCTTATTCTTACCTGTGCATTAAATAGTGGGCACCAAATATTTATTTGTTGCACAACAGAGGAACTTTGATGATGGCATCATAGCTGTAAAATATCTCTAGAATATTTGTAATAACGGGGCTCCCAGCCCCACCGCAGCCGGCTGTGGCACGATGTGCAGCAGGCTCAGCCTTTCCGCAGAGGCTGCCTGGGGGTGCTGCCCTTCGCCCCTGCCCAGGAGCAGGGTACGGCCGCGGGGCCCAGCCTGCAGCCCTGCTGGGGTCCGAAGGCTCTTGGCTCTTGGCCCTTGGCCCTCTGTCCAGATCCGACTTGCTGAGGGCAAGAGCCTTGTGAGGTGCCCAGGAAGTGCCCTGTCTCTGCTCTCCCACAGCCTTTTATTCATGCCTTTTGTGCTTTTTGCCACATTTGAGCTTCAGGACCCTGCCAGCAGAGGGTCAGGTCCACAGCCTCGCTGCTCTGCCCAAACTGACTGCAGGCACAAGGGCTGTCCTGTGGACAAAGACGTAAGCAAGGTTTGGATCTGTTCCCACAAGATTTAATCAGCTGAACATGTGCCCATGCAGACAAAGTGAACTGCTGTCCATGAACTGAATCTCAATGACCCTTGCTCTCCTCAAACAAATTTGAGTATCTCTTCATATTTTACTTGGAACAGCTGTTAATTGCTCTGAACGTTGTTGTTCTGCTCAGAGCTGGTGGCCCTCTCTCATTTGGTGTGCATTGCCTCTGGATTGGTAGGCAGACTTTGAAGCTACCCTGTTTAATTGTAATTCAACTACTTGTGATATTTTGGTACCAATTAATATTGATTTTACAATTGGTTTACAGAGATGTTGTTTTATTACTAATATATTTAATGTGCAAATCAATAAGAACACTTGTTTGGCTCTCTCCCTAGAAGGTAATAAAATCAAATATCTCAAGAGTAAAATGCTATCTGATCCATAAATGGCAGCAGCAGATGCTTAATGTAATAGTTAAAGACTGTGCAGCATTCTTGGCACCTTCCATGCATTTTCCACATACACTGTACTAAAGTGACACTCAATGACTTGCTAGTTACAAAAAGTTTGGTGAATTTGTTGGCACCATGTCAGCCTAAAGGAAGGCTTCAGTGTCAAGGAATGATGTTACGTGGACAAACTAGATATTCCTGACTGTTCCTTGTGGCACAGCAGGCTGCAAAGACTCTTCAGGGTTTTCCAAATGTGGACTCCATAGCAGAAGACAAAAGCACTTCAGTGTCTCTCCTGCCTCTTGAATCCCAGGTGACAGTAAACAGCTTTGTGGAAAAAGCACCTGAAAGGATGAAACAGAGAGAGGACAGATTTCTGCAGACTGACAGCTGTCCAGTGCTTTTGAAAGACGTAAAGCTCTGATAATGCTTCTGGGAGTCATTTGCAGAGAAAATTTAGACAATGCTGCTACTTCATCCCATGTTTTCTCTGGTACTTTTCTTCCCTTGAGTTTCACTGCCGTGTGGGCTTGGTGGAAGGCAGGAGGTGTCGGGCTTGGCTGCCCACTCGCCCCCCACAGGGAACTCGCCTCTCCGCAGCTCAGCCCTGCTCAGTCTGAGCCGTTCCTGGCTGGGCAGTGCAGCACTGAGTGTGAACTCACATGTGGGGCAGCAAATAGGGCAGTGGGTCTGGTAGGAAACAGGATTCCACACCAGGCAACTCCTGAGTGCCTTTGGTAGGAATATGGAAGAAATAACAAAGGTCAAACTGACTTTAGAGAGGCTAGGGTGTCATAGGCCAAAGTGGGGAAAGAGCAGACCTTTGCATATTCTGCCTCTAATTCCTGCAGAATGAACACCATCCTGGTGCTGGATGTCCTGTGCTGCCATACAGCACTGTGGCACTGTGGCACCGGCAGAAGGAGCATCTCCTTGGGTGGTTGTGTTTGGGATGCTCACTAACTGCAGCCTCAGAAGAGAGAGGGGGAATTTACCTTTGGCTAGTGAAGATGATTTATGGGTGAGCAAATAATGAACTTGGCAAACAGTGCATAATAAAGAGAAAAATCTTACTCTTTTAATTAGCCAAAAATAAATGACCAAGCATGGGGTTGAATCCATTGTCTTTGCATCTCAAGTTCTTCATCTTTTTTTTACTTGTCATCTTCTAATAACCATATCGCAGAAGTTTTAATCTTCTTTTAAAGTGACTAGAGAATTTTGAAATCAAAAAGGAAGGCAAGCACACTTGAATCATCTCTTCTGGTATTGTTGTGTTTTTCAACATCTCTTTCAAACTGTTTGTATTCACATTTACTCTTCAGATTCTTGTTGCTGGCACTGCATTGCTGCGCCATAGGATTAGTTACCCTCCAAAGTGCAGCAGAAAGGACCCCATAATATTAACTGTACAAAAAGCTCTTTCTTCAACAGGCTGTAGGGATTAGGGGGAAAGTAACCCACTTTTGATGCATTTGTGCAGTTTCTGATACAATGAACCTGACTGCAACACTTTGGTTCTGTTATTACAACATCAATTACTAAATAATCAGCAAGATTATCAGCGATACCCAACCTTCGGTGTTCTGCTCAGAAGAAACCTGTTTGGATGAAGAAAGGTCACAAAACGGAAAAGATGACCCAGCATCCCTCAAACGCTGTGCAGCCGGGGCTGTGTGACTCAGGAGCGTACTCTTCTTCATCAGCAAGGGGCGGCCGGAGCACCTTGGTTGGCACCCGAGCTCCACTCAGCTCCAGCCCCAGCTGTCCCTGCTGCTGTTCCAGCCGTGCCCCTGGAGCTCAGAGTGAAAACATGGGGTGTTTGTTTCTTTGAGGTGAAAAATCCTGAAGAAAAGGAAGTATCAGAATCCCCCACAGAAAAGAGACTTTTCCCCAGTGAGGTTCAGCAAACCCTCAGAAAGAAGATGAGGACTACCAAGCATTTCAAAGTCAAAATAAATCTCTGAGTTCCCTGCCGAATGGAATTCTGGACAAGGCTGACAACTACGGAGCTGTTTAGATCAATTATTATCAGTCAGGAAAAGTAATGCCTAACTATGCCAAACAAAAATAAAAATTAGAGTGACACATTTCGGCTTTAAAAACGCTGCCAGGATGGCTCGATTTGCCACCTCTTGCAAAATTCTTCAGGTTTGACACAGCTGCCTTTTTCAGCAGAAACGCATTTCATACATTCTTCCACCAGCTGCAGGTTTTATTCAAGCTGCCTCCCTCCAGCCTCCTCCACAAGACAGCAAACATCGGTGGAAAACAAGCAGGAATCCACCTCGGCCCTGAACTCCCAGCCCGGCTGCTTGCACAAGGGCTCTCCAGGGGCTTGTTGGCTAATGGATAACGGGGTCTGAAGACATAATTCCCTGCAATTGACCCAAGGACACTGCAGTTCTTTGAGTGACCCTGCATGCCTGTTTCTCTCTCTACTGAAGTGCCCTCCAGAGAGGCTGCAGGGAGATTTTTGTCCGGGGGCCCCCCAGGCTGCCATGTGCTTGCTGGGACAGGGACCCACGATGTCCCCCAGTGGTGCAGCCCCTTGGGCAGGCACTGCATGCAGCGCGCTGCTCTCACTGCTGCCTTTGGCACTGGCTGTGTCCCCAGACCTGCCCCTAGGCCGTCTGCCCCCAGCCCGGTGTGCATCAGGGCTGGGACCGCAGTGGGCACTCCCAGCCCTGGGTACCGCTGTGCACAGAGGCTCCTGTTCTACAGCACCAGGGAGGAGGAGACACGTTATTACCACCCTAAGAGTTATTATTCTTCTCAATAAAAGACGCAAGCTAAGTGAATGTGAAACAGCGTCCTCCTGCATGTTGGCTGCCAGTAACCCAGCGCTCTCACTCTCCCTTCATCATCTCCTCCTCCCAGACAGGTGAAATGGGATGACTGCCGTTGTGGGAAAGTCGTAAGGTATAAAATGCTTCATTTCTTCATGAAAATGGAAATTTGAGCAGCCAGGGAGAGAGGGGCCTTGCAGAATGCATAGCCTCATAACCGAGCAGAGGGGCTCTGCCAGCGCTCCTCCATGCAGTCACTCCACGGGGTCCCACCAGCCCGGTGGCTGGAGCAGTCCCAGCTCAGTGTCGAGGGGTCCCGCTCGGCGGTGGTGCTGTGGCGGTGGCACACTCTGGCTTTGCACATGGCCAGAGAGCAGCTGGTGCTTCCTGCTCGGAGGAGACAGAGGGCTGCTGGTGCTGCCCGGTGTGGCTGCGTGGCAATGCTGCGTGGCACAGCGCAGGTGCTGGCCCTCCCTGCAGACAGGCACCGCCAGCGCTGCTGCGGTGTGACGGCTTCAAGGCACAAACGGGCTCCAGCCGGTCCCACACCCAACAGCCTCTGGCTTTTGAGGAGGAAGGGGAAGAGCCTACAGAGATGTCACTGGGAGCCAGTTTTTTAGGAGGCCCTTGAAGCGTGCAGGCTTCAGTGTGAGGCAATGCCCATGGCACAAGGTGCACGCTGGGCAGCCCTGTCCCCGTGTGCCGCGGGCAGCAGCCTGCCAGCCTTCCCTCGCTCTTCCCGCAGCTGCATGGGGCAAGCGTGTCTGTGCTGGGATGGAGAGCCCGGATTCCCTGTCTGGAATATGCAACATGGAGACAATAGAGCAAAGTGTAACCACTGTTTACAGAAAAAATTGTCAAGGATTTATTTATTGGAAGTGACTGAGGAATATGAATTCTACACTCCATTTAAAATGCTTTTTATTTCTCTCAGCCTTGGGGCTCTGAGTACATCTAATTTCACCCATAGCTATAATTCTCCACCAAACAGTTCCGGCTTCTCCTCTGGGTTCCCAAGGAGTCATTTTGGTTTATGTCCTCTCCTGATGCAGCTCGTGCAGTGGCTGGAGACAGTTACACGCCGGTGAACTTTTCGAACCCTCCCTCCCCACTGGGTGTGCACACACATGCAGCGCAAGTGAAAGGCACGTACTGGAAACAGCTTGACACCGCACTATATATTTATTTTAAAAAATAAAACTCTAAATGTCTTTATCATGTAGGGGTTTCTCCTGAGGAGCCATGTATTTCACTTTAGACACTTTGATTGTCCCTACCTTGCAGCTAACAAACTATTAGTTTTGTTAGTATATTTATTCCACTAAAATTGGAGCCTGTGATTACAAATCCAATACCGTGATTGAGTCAGGATTTGAAAATAAATCTGTCTAGGGTTCATCTGGCATTTTGGTGCAGGCAGAGGCGGTGGAAGGCACTGCTCCTCAGCCCAGCTGTGGGCTGTGCCCTCCTGGCTCCTGGTAGTGCCACGCTGGGGCCCCTCATGGTCCGCGCTGCTTCGGATATCAGTCGCTGGGTGTCTGTCTCTGGGAACCGGGCCCATTTTCCCATGCGAATTGGCTGTGAATGCGGTACCAGGATTTGTAAATTGTGACTATTGGATGCACAGGTGTTTCAGCTCTTGTGGTTTGTTGGGCATTCCAGCCCTGCCAGTGTCTGTTGCTGTGACACCTCTGCGGTGTTCAGCCGGTGCCTCTGGGACCAGGCGGTGTCTCTGCCCAGAGCACGGGGTGCCCGCGGCAGGGCGCGGGGTGCTTGGTGCTTTCCTTCCCTGCAGGACTGGGGCACTGAGCAAAGACCAGGCAAGTGGGCAAGTGTGTGACACAGCAGGGCTTGAGCCCGAGTGCTCTGGATTCTTTAGGAAAAGCTTGTCATTTCTCCTGATTTCAGCACCTTCTCCAGAAGCAAGGACAACAGCTTGCACTTTTGGCTGTGCGTCCACGGTGGGCACAGCTACCCCGAGGGATTCACTTGGAGCCACCAGCCCACGTATCCCCAGGCCGCCTGCTGAGGGCCCTGCTGCTGCCGTCCAGCCTGCTGCGGTGCCGGAGATGCAGAACACCTGCCCCAGCCCGCTGCAGCCGCACGACCCACCCAGCCGCGCCTGCTCCTCGGCTCCCTTGCAGCTGAGAACATGAACGTGTGCGCCAGCAGTATGTACATATGAAAAGGGACTGTCAGGAAAGATTAAAACCCCAGACAGTCTTTATCGTAAGATTATTTTTTTCCATTTATTTATCCTTTTTTTTTCCCTTTTAGCAAGAGTAGTCAGGTTTTGATATGATTAGAATTGCAAATCTTGCATGTTAAAAGGGAAGCACTGGAGTAAAAGGATGCTGCCTGTGTAATGAGACACATTTTAAATCCAGGCTAGGTAAATTTTGTGTTGAGCATAAAGGGTATGAAATAAACTAGCAGTAAGCTCAGCAAATGCCCCAAGGCGCGTCCCCATTAGTATTCCCATTTGTGAGCTCACTTCATAAGACTAATGGAGTTGCTACCTGGGGACATTAATTGTGCATGACACCATTGCCGAGCCTTTGTGCACTCTTACTAATATCACAGTGCCTCCTTGACAAAACGCCTGCAAAGATTACAAACATACCTAAAATAACTGCCACATTCACACTCATATTTGACAGGGATCTTCAAGTTCAGTTACAATAGAATTACCATCATTTCTTACACCTCTGGCTTTTTATTACATTAAACAATGGTTGATATTGCTTCCTTAAACCAGTGTCATATTGTGTAAAATCTATCTATCTCAAGCTTTTCTATTAAGCCTCCCATTTATCAGGGGAATGTATAGCTTCCATATTTGACTCTTACTACAAATATTATATATTATATACTTAAGCACGCGTGCACACGTACACATGCACCCTCCCTCTGTTTTAAAGGCACAGCAATATTTTTGAGCTCTCGCAATTAATACCAAGAGGATCTGACATTGTGTAAGGTCCTCGCAGGTCTTCCAGTATTAATTATAACACGATCTGTTGGGAGAAGTCTTCCTGTGCCTGTGTTTCCTATTTTGAATTCTAGCGTCCAGGATTAAGATGATGGATGAGAGGATTTGCTAAATTCTCTGCAGCCAGAGCAATGTTGTGTTTAGGGAAACTGGTGAACTGGGATCTTTTGCAGCTCCAACACTGGGCACAGCCTCTCCAGGGTGTGGCGGGTGGCACTGGTGGGCTCGCAGTGCGTGTCCCACACTGCTCATGCTGTGCTGCCTGCCAGATGGTGGCTGCACCGACCGCTCCTCCCACCGGCACCTGGGCTCCTGCAGGGCTCTCACAGCCGAGCGGAGAGGTGTCTCTGGGAGACCAAGGGAGATTTCATCCTTGGAGCCAGTGTGCAAACAGTACAAAAATGAAATCATGAAAACCCTTTGGGGATTCAGTGCTCTGCTCCTTAGAGTGGGGATTTAGTCCCTGACAGATCACATATACATACATACATACACACACACATATATATATAACTGTAGAAATCAAGTCTTTGGCTTTGTTTTCAATACTGGCACCTTCAGTGCACCATCAGCACTTAATTCTGCTGTTTTCCTCTCTGCAATAGAGTCTCCTTTGATGTTTCCTTTTGGACAAGAACAATGGTGGGCTGCAGGTAGGTTGACTGTTGTGAGATGCATGAGGAAACTCCTTTACACAACTTTTCTTGCTGGCAGGCAGTGTGGACATGAGGCCATGGATGTGTTTTCAGCTGTCCCAGGACCTCCTGATTTTATCAAGTGGCAGCACTGAGTGCCCAAAGAAAAGTCTGATTTCATATTCACGAGACAACAAAATGCTTTGTCAAAGGATTGTCCTCTTTGTTAATCAGGGCTTACTTCAGATTCCTAACTTTTGAGGAGGCCAAGATATAGCTATGTCCTTTTGTGCATCTTCATAGGATTCCCTTGGAGAACGTCTGAGGCAAGTTTCGAAGACAGGCATTTCTGCTCTTTCAGGCTCACAGCTGGGTGAAGTTGGGTAACTTGTTTTCTTGGTTCATTCTGGTGAGTGATGCCAACGCAGGAGACAACTGCAGCCGCACCCGTGCTCACTGCTGCGTTCAATGTCCGGCACGCCGGCAGCGTTCCAGCTCACGGAGGGCACCGGTTCCTCCTGGCACACCTGCACTGCAGAACTGCTGGGAAGAGCCACAGCCTGGAGCGGAATGAAGGAAGAAGAGAGCTTTTTTGGCAATGTGAATTCAGCTGCCTCAAGAGCAACACCTTCCTGGGGTGACTGCTGCTGCAGAAGGAGACAGCCAGGGACACGCTGCTCAGAGCCTGACAGGGTGCGTGGGCAGGGCTGGTGCCGGCCTGTCCTGCATAGTGAGGACCTGACCTCAGGAGGCAGAGGGGAGATTTTGGCTCTGGCAGCGGGTGTTTGGAAGGGTGGATGGGTACAGCAGGTGTATAGATCTCAGTTGCAATAGCTTGGACATGCAGATTTGCAGGATGATCTTGTAGCGATTCAGTAGTGGACACTCCTATGTCTGTTCCTTGAGCCTAAACCAGGATTTATTGGTAGTAACATTAGATATTAACTTGTGGCAGTGCCTGGCAGCAGGTGATCCCAACTTCTTTAAAACATTGCACTACACAACTTGCTGCAGCAGGAAAAGATACAGAGGAGAGCACCAGATAGCCATCTTCCAGGTGAAGAGCATCTGTCCCACCACCTGTGATGGCAGTGCATGGTGTGGTTTGGGCAGAAAGGGGAAGCAGGTCTGTGCTCAGCTGCAGTGATGTCCCGGGCAGGCAGACTGAGCAGAGTCTGGGGGTTAAGCACGGTGACACTCCGGTGCGGGTCCTTCATCGACAGCAGGACCCTGCACCGCAGCTCACGGCCCTCAGAAATGCCTCCCAGCCACATGCTGCCCAAGCAAGGAGTGGGAGCGGTGTCTTCTCAGAAAGCCAGGGCTTCCAGGGATTCTTCCTTCATCCTGCCATGCAACCTGAAACATGGGACAAGCTTATGCAACAGACAAGAGGAGCTACCTGGATAAAAAAATCGGCTGGTCTTTGAATCAGGCATTGAAGGGAAGCTTTGGATAAATGAGTTTGAGCTGAGAAATAAACAGAGTATGCATAAGGATGATCTGCCCCTTGGAGCTGGCACTCTCTGTTTTCCTGCTGTCTCATTGACTTCTTGCCAAAAATGCTAAAGCGCCAGAGTTTTCTGAGGAATTCTGAAGTTAGGACTTAAAAATACTTCAAACACTTGGTTTAATAGACCTTTACATCAGCGTATTCCCAGTTCCACACAGCTCCCTAGTGACACAGGACCTTTTGTCAAGCACATATGAAATTAAGTGAAATAAAAATCATATTAAAAATTATTACCATCTAACAGCCATTAGTCTGCACATTGCTGTCACGTCTTGATGGATTTCTCACTTAGTTCAATGAATGTTCTAACGACAGTGATAAAATCACTCAGAAAAAATATAATAAACTGTTAACCCTTTCTGCTGCTGCTTGTTTTTCAAAACCCGTTAAGGACTGCTCAGCAAGAAGTTGCTCCCAGGGTGAGCGGACGGTGAGGAGAGCCTGTCACTGCCCACCTGGGCATGCCAGAGGGGGCTGGCAGTTCTGCCCCCTCTGCCCCAGCAGGGGAGGTCACGCAGGGCTGGGGATGTGGCTCTTGCTGCGGCCTGGTGTTTCAGCAAGTGCTTACCAGAAAGCCGTGCTTTGCCTGCCTGTCCATCGAGCCCAAGAGGTGAGCGCTCACTGGTGCCAGGAGCCATGGTGTGGATGCAGCATGTGCCTCTGCTGCAGCCCAGGGACCTGCTGATCCCTGCCTGCCCCAGACGCTCTGAGGCGACGCAGCCTGACCCCGCCAGCGCTGCAAGCCTGGGTTTGGCGTGGCCCATGCCAAGGCTCCTGTTTTCCTTTGGGAGTGCTGGGCAGTCTCTACCAAAATAATGCCATGGACCAGCAGCCCATGGAAACTGCATGGCATCTTCTCACGTTCTCCACAAAGCTGACTCAGTACTAAGCAGGTCTACAGACTTGTCAGGAGCATTTGGAAGGAGATGTGGATGTGAATGCCCTAACGAAGCAGGAGAGCAACTGCTTTGCTCCGGCAGGATCAATGCAATCACAAGGAAGTGCTGCAATGATGATATCTGAGAATGAGACCCAAGCACATCTCGCGAGGGGATGCCAGCTCCATGCTGTGAGCTTATGCTGCGGTCATTACATACGGGAGTGCAAAAGAAGAGGGATGCTGCTGTCATGCTTTGGACAGAGAAATCAGACCAGGTGCCTCGGAAGCAGAAAAGCAGTGCTGCCAGTCTGCCCTCCGCACAGCACGTCTGGCACACACTGTGTCAGGAGCAGCCTGCTCCGCTTTGCTGACAGTTTGGGAGTGACAGAAACTCAGATCTAAGTGCAACAGCGGCTTGGCAAGCTCTGCGGAGCCCTCAGAGGCAGCATGACGGGGGGACAGCGACTTGGGTGCTTGGGCACGTGTGAGCTCGAGCTTGGAGTAGATGTGAAAGTCCAACATGGCTCCTGCAGAGGGGCATCCGCAGTTGATTATTAACATAGAGCTACTTAACCAGCAATCAGCCCAGCCTTGTTAATAAAATACATCCATTGGAATCACAGGAATTGTGCTGTATGCTGCTGGAGCTCTCAGGCTAATAGCAGCCTAGGCAGCCTGGCATCACAAGGGTTTGTTAGGTCCTGCAAACTTAATACATGCTTACTTCTACATAAAATAGCTGGTAAGGAAGTAAATGATAGACTGCAGGGGCAGGCACTGCAATATAATAAACTCAGCTGGCACTTTTCCTGAGTTGTATTTGGCCTCCCACGTTCAGAGGAAGCCTGGCTGCAGGGCAGCATGTGCAAGCACACCGGTGCACGTGGCAGTGCCGCCACTCACGCGAGCAGAGGCAGGACCCCTGCACGGTTTCCAGGTGTGTCGTCAGTTCCCGTAGCGGCTCTTCTCCGCTTGTGTTCCTTTCACGATCTGTCCCACATGAAAGAGGGGCCAACAGCTCCTGACTTCACATCAATCTTTAAACCTTTGGGTCTGCGCAGCTTTGAAATCACGCAGAATAAGCCTGCCCACCCAGTGAACGCCGCTGAGAGTATTTCTGATGGTGGGGAGTGGGGAGGGAAGCGAACGCATTTTTGTGAGAGTTGTCACTCAGCAAATTGTTCAGTGAGACACCTGATTGCAGTATTAGAAAGACAGATTGATGTTCTCAGGAAGATCAATGAATTCGCTAGGTTTCCTGATGACACACAGCTCGCCTCCCCCCCAGTGCGAGTGACAGCCTGTGCCTCGCTGCCCCGCTCCCTCCGACGGACGCAGGCACCCAGGGCTCGCCTGCAGCCCACACCCACGGCCAGGCGGCTCCTGCACCAACCCACCAGAGGGGTGCCGGCAGCGTGAGACAGCCCATGGAAGAGCAACAAAAATTAGCAGCAATTGGAGAGAACCAGAGACAGGGATAAATGAGCTGCTGGGCAAACTACGTTAGGAAGAAAGCAAGCGCTGAGCATGTGCGAAGCCAGGCTGTTAACTGGGATGGGCACCATGCAGGCACGGGGCTGCAAGGAGCGGCAAGCTGTGCACAGAAAACACGTGGGAAATGGGGGGCAGGTTGTGGCTCGGGGGGCGTGGGGGAGGCCCCCAGGCTGGGACCAGCCAGTGCTGCTTAGCACACCCCGTGCTGCCCGGCCTAGCGGCCCGATGCCCTCCGGCCTGGTGAGGAGGCTGGGGCAGAGGCTGGTGCAGAGGCTGGTGCAGAGGCTGCCGAGGCCGTGGAGGCCACCCAAAGGACACAGCACTGGGAGGGTGTCTGTCGCTGCTGCAGCACGGCATGGAGCTCGGGAGGAGCTCAGCGATGGAAGAGCCAGGTGTTAAATGGGAAATCTGATTGTTCGTCCTTTGTTTTCCTCCTTCCATGCCGAGAGTGAATTAAGTCAAAGCCAATTCTGAGGAGAAACAGATCTCTCCTACCATCCATCAAGAACGAGAGCACGGCTGGGCAGATCTACAAGCCTCTGAAGGCCTGTGCAGAGATGTTGTCCCAAATCTCATCTCCATGGCTCATGGTGATTGATCTCAGCTATTCAGATCTGTGGAGCTCAATGTTTTCTCTCTCCTAACCTCTACCTGGTTCCTGGCTGTGTTTTATTAGGAAAAGATTCTTGTAGGATGGTCATGATTTAGAAATAAACTTAATCAGATCTAAAATAATGGGATTGAATCCATTCACTGCTTGTAACCCAAATGTGCGTATCAAAGCTGCCCAGTAGCTATCCTGTGCTCCAGGGAAGTTCGCTTTACATGCTTACATTACATTTTGGCAGGAAACACAGAGTGAAAATGGGCCCTGGATTTCGGGGAAAGAAGGTGTTTCTGTGTCACCGGGCAACTCTGGACAGAGCGGACACAACGGATCAAACAGGAAATCCAGGCCTGGCTTCCCTCTGGGTGCTCTTCCAGCCAAGCACCAATGGCAGCCGTGGCTCGTCTGTGGCTGCTGCCCTGTGGAAAAAGGGCTGTCAGAAGAAGTCCTGGCTGATCTGCTGGGCTGAAATGTGCCTATTTTATGCACCTTCACATTTGTAGGATGTTAAATACCTGCCTTTCTGAGCTTGGGGCACTGGTTATAATTTTAATACAAAGAGTTATAGACACGGGACTGGAGCTGACCTCAGAAGATCACCTCATCTCTCTATACAGCAAGGCAGGTCCACATATTCCTGGATGATTCCTAGCAGGTGTTTGTCTCGAGTCTGCAAAACCCTCCTGTGACAGTCCATAACCTGTTAGCTGCTCTAGAGTGTAACTTGCTTATGCTCTGGAAGTTGTCTTATTCCACATGGATTTTACTTCCTGCAACATAAGCGTAATAATTCAGTCCTTCCCTTTATACAAGGAAAATGGACTTCTCTTCTTTCTGTCTCAAACTTTTGAATGCTCAAAGACTTTAGTGAGTAAATCTCTGCTCTAAGCTAAGTAGTTCCAGCCCTACCAGTTTTCCATCACACACTGCATTTTCTAAAGCTGCTATTTTTGCATTGCCCCTGGATTTTCCTCCATTTTCTGTTTCCCTCTAAAAGGGAAAGATGAGGCCTCCCTTGTGAGGACTGAAGTGGAATTTTCACTTCAGGATAGAAACATGGGATACCCTCTGCCTCCTAGCATGGAATCTGTACCAGAGCATCACATTGCTGACAGATGCAGTGGTGACTGCAAACCCTGGATCTTCCCTGTCTTCTGCTGACTCAAGCAGCAACACACACTCTGCATTTGCATTTGATTGTTCCTGCTTCCATGCAGAAGCATGCTCGTCTTTACTGAATTTCACCTAATTGGTTTCAGACTACAGCCAAATGCATGCAAATTATTTTAAATTCTACTCCTGATTCTGAGATGCAGACAAATCTATTTGCTTTGCCATCTGCAGCTTCTGCTTTCTGCCCAAGCCCCACATGCAATGCTGACAGCCAGCATGCCCAGGACCCAACGACCACTCTCCATCGGCCTCCTCGGAGCAGAGGCTGAGGCCTCTTCCCTCGTGACACCAGGCTCAGCCCAGCCCAGGGGAGGCGGGGGAGCAGGAGTGCGCTGCAGACGTATTGCTGGTGTAAATTAGATCAGACGGTTACTGCTGCCTATAAAGAGGTCTGTGTAACTGCAAGTGCACCACTCCAGAGACAAACGTGGCGAGTTTTTATCATTGTAAAACGAAGAGGATGTCCTACTTAGTATAAAAGGTTTTAGAAGATAGGTTACAGTCTGGTAATGAAATCCAAAGGACATGGAAACAAGATAGTTTATACCTTTCGTCCCCGTTTAATGGATTTGGGGGCTCATTTTTGTTTTTTAGAAGTACGTGTTGGGGAGCTTTACCTGCTGCTGCTAAACAGGGAGGGAGTAAGCCAGGGACTGTGAGCCTTGTTCTTGGAGCAGTGCATGTGTAATAGTTTTGCATAGTACATAAATTAGACTCCCGCATCCTAAATTACTGTTTAACATGCATTAGAGAACATGAATATTTTAATGGGCAGAACACAATAGGAGAGAGTTGCTACCCACCGCGCCGTTGGTGAGCTCTCACTTCTCGCTGGTTATCACCACCACCAGACACAGGCACCCGAGCGGCTGCAGGGCAGGCACCGCCTGGGCAGGACCGTGCCTTGCAACCACCCTGGCCTGGCCTGGGACCCTGCTGAGGTGGCCCTTGGGGCCGGGCAGGCTCTGCCCTGGGGAGCACCACAGGGTTGGGGGCCTTCACCTGGGTGCCCCCAGCCCCAGCAGCAGTGGCTCCGTGGGGCAGCGAGCTGCCCAGCAGGTGACGACTGTTCCTCTTTGTGAGCTGGCCCTGGGCTGGGTGCCGGGGGCCTGCTCCTGCGTGCAGCCCTTGGTGGCCAAGGAGCATTGCCCTCAGCAGTGGCTTCTCCGTGAGCTCTCCGGGGGAAAGCTCTACCTTCTGTGGCAGCTGGCAGCCCCGGGATGCCGGGCAGGGGCTCTGCCTCTGCCAGGATTAATAGCACAGCAGACACTCTGCAGAAGAGCAGGAACTGGAAAAATTAGCTATGCCCAAACTCTGCTAAATGACCTGGCAAACAGTTCCGTCCCCTCCCTGTTTGTGCCTGAATACATCTTATTTGTCAATGGAAAAGTTTCCTCCTAATGAATTTGCCACAAAAAGGAGAAAAATGGCTGTGGCCTCAACTCTGAGAAAACGGCAAATCTGATCATGGCAATTAAGCAGGCACACGAGATGGAAAATCTGTGGGCTTCCCGGAGAGAAGGGGTTAAATTGCCATGGAAACAACCATGCATTATTTACATGGCCTAATGAATAAAACATTTAAGTAGTAGGCTAATAAATTTCAGAACACAAAGCAAAGTAAGCTATGATTTAAATATATGCCTCTGATGAATATAACTTGAGTTATAGAGCTGAAGCAGTGGGAGACCCAGCTCAGTTTTACACCCTCATCTCACTAACATGAAGGTATATCTTCTTTTTAATAAATGATTTTTCCAACGAGCACACAAATTGGCATGAAATTCTCTCCTGTCAGGCATCCTGAAGCCTTTTCTAATAGCTTTTCTTGTGAATTTCTGTTGAGGTAGGAATGCTTTTGTTTTTGTTTTTCTGTTTTTTTTTTTTTTCCTCTCTTTTTTTTTTCTCCTCCTGCACATTATGCCAGATTTCAGAGCAGGATAACATTAGCAATCAATTTGTTAAACTGTTAGCAGAACATATGTTGGAAGGTTTCAAACAGACCCAGACTGAAAGATGTGTTGTTTATTGTGTATTGTATATACGTCTGATCCATATGGTTCGAAGTGCAGCATCCCTTTGTTTTCTGCCTGCTGTGGGTTTCTGTGTGCTCTCTGTGCCGAGCAGGAGGCGGACCAGGGGCAGCGAGCAGCTCACGAGCGCCGGACTCACCACTGCCTTTGCTTGCGGAGGGCACAGGGTGGGTTGCTGGGGTGAGGAGCCAGCATTTTTGACGTGCAGGACGGGAAAGCCCTCTGCAGCCAAAGGTTACCTCTTTTGAAACATCTCTTTCTTACATTTCCCACTGCTTAAATGGTCCCGAGGGGTAGGGCCGATGTACATTCCAGGGAATACTGCATGTGTGAAGGGGATCTATTGTACTGAGTGAGCTGATCTGTCACTGATTTCCAAACAAACCCTCAGTTTTCACAAGCGGGACACTGAAGTCTTCCCCAGGCTCAGAGCGGTTCCACCCGTGCCCTCCGCGGTGCAGCAGTAGGGCAGCGGGGAGCGGGGCGGCTGGGGAGGGGGCGAGGCGGTGTCCTGGCAGCCCTGCCTCTGCCGCCTGCTCCTGGCAGAGCCGGGGCTCCCCCCGCAGCGCTCGCTCCTGCCTGTGCTGAGAATTAAGGTTTCTGCTCAGGAGTGAGGGGCTTGACCACCCACCCTGCAGGCAGGTGGGACGCTTTTATCACCTGCACCATTTTCTTACCGTGGACAGGTTGAAATCTGCAGTTGCTATTTTTAGAAGGATGATATCTATCAATTCAGGTAGCAGATTGCTGGCCACGAAGATAGATGAAACAACAGCTGGTGCTTCTGAAAGAGATCAGGATGGTGAAATAGCTGCTGCATGCTGAGCCCGCACACTTCAGTCGTCAGCGGCCAATTTGGATGCAGGAGGCCGCGCGAGGCCCATGGCCCTGCAGCCACCCCAGGGTGCTCCTGCGGCTGGGGAGCCCTCGTGCTGCTCCCAGCCCCGCAGCCCCTGCAGTCCCCTCTGCCCCCGCTGCCTGCACCAGCACCTCTTGCTCCCCTCGGCCGGCCGGCGGCTGGCTTGTGCAGCGTGGGGTGGGCAGCCTCTCCCTCACCGCCATCCCCGCAGCCGCCGCTCGGCCCACGCTGCAGGCTGCCGTGGTGCCCGTGTTCCCCAGGCCGATGGTTGCTGCCACAGGTGCAGTGGATGGTAAGCCTCAGCACGGCGCAGCTCACCCCTTCCTTCAAGCTTTAGCTCTTCTGGCTTGTTGCTGAGCAATTGGCCCCTGTTGCAGCTGTGACAGAGTAAGCATCACTGTGGGATGGACTCATTTCTGGAGTTAATCAGCAAACAAGCAGGCTTGCACTTCACTAGTCAGTTGTTGCTTTTTTTTTTTTTGACAAATTTTGCTTGGGAAGATCTCAGTACCTCATCACTAGCAGCCTTTGAGGAAGTCCTCAAAGCCCAGCAGATGAAAGGCTCACAGATGATCTGGGTACAAACGGTTTCTTGTTTTCAACAGAAAAGTTGGCTTTGATTTCACTCATTTTAAATTCTCTTTATTCAAAAAGCATAATTTAAGCTTGAATCATGAAATATTTGCTAAAATTAAATTTTGAATGGTGTACATCTTTGCAAAAATGTCATTTTTAGTCCTAAAACCTGATGTCTGCTGGAAGAAGTCTCAAACTGGGTGGCATTTCTGACGAAGCAGATAAGCTTCAGAGACAACATCTCTTCGTCAGGTCAATGCGTGCCCAAAAGCAAATTCTTTTCTAACAACTTGCCAACTAGTCAATAAAAAAGACATTATCCTTTGCCTTGATCATCATGATTTTTTGGTTCAGAAAGAATTATTTTCTGGAGAAATCCTGAAGTTAAAAAAAAAAGGAATGAAGGATCACATTGCCTATTTGTAGACAGGAGATTGGGGGGGGGGGGTAGAAAAACCAGATGAATTGTGTTGTCTAAACAATTTGTTATGAATTATCCAGTCAACTGTAATGAAAACATATGGACAAAAATCTCAAGAAACTCCTCCAAAGGTTTGAAATCTGAGTGATGCTGATATTGATTGGGTGTATTTTATGCAGCTTGGTTAAATGGTGCTGCAGTGCAGGAAAGGGCACCTGAAAGAATTGGTATGGCAAAAATTTCACTGTATTTTTTTTTTCATACCAGAAATTATTTTGATCAAGCTTATGTTTATGAGTGTGCAAAGTTATTGACTTCTTTTAGGTGAAAGGCTTGTTTTGGAGATGGTGAAGAATGTTAAAAATATTTTTAAAGCATAATTTCTAGGTGTCTAATGCCTATACTTAAATGCTGCTGTGAAATATTCCTACAAAGGTTCAATTTTTGCTGTTGAAATAGCCTTCCTCTTTATTTTATTTTTAAAAGCCTGAAGGAGACTCTCTTAACAATGAGTTGACTACGAATGAAAACAAATGTATTTACATGGAAATTACAGATCTGAATGTTGAGGGTTCTCAATTACTGTAAACAAAATATATACTTATAGTAGCAACAGGAAAACTGTACTCCAAAAGGAAAATGGAAGAGTTTCAGAATTTCAGGAAAAAGCAAAGAGCCTTTTACTTTGTATAGGAAGCTTTCAAAATGCTTCATTTTATTCTGATTTTGGGAGGACTACCTGAACCTTCAGGTCGTCCTTCAGCTTCGAAGGAATGAGAGGTCTGCTGGTGCACGGCATGCTTTCCCCGCTCCCTCTGGTGGGTCTCGCCCTGCAGATGGGCTGGGAAGAGTCCCTGTGCCCTGTGGAGCCCCCCGCCATGGGCAGCCCCCCGCCATCCCCTCCTCATCGCCCCCATCCTGCTCGGCGTCCGCTGCCCTCCGAGGAGCAGCTCCTGCGGGAGAGCCGCAGCGCACGGCCTGCCTCCCGCCCCCGTCCCGCTCTCCCCCCATTAATACCACCACAAATTAAATGACAGAGATGCAAATGCAGAGTGCGGCGTGGGGAACGCTGCTGCCTGCATAATGGCCGTCATCGCTGCCTGCATCCCGTCACTCTCCTCCAGGTAATTAATTGCCCTGTAAAGTGCTTTGAGATACACTGTATGAAAAATGCTGTATAAAAAAGACTGATACAATTGAGCTGTTGGTATTTAAAGTGGTAAAAACCAAGATAGGAAAACTGTTAGCAAATACATTTTTCGTCACTCTTCAAATGAGAAAGGTCCACAAATGAAAACTCAGCTAATTTGTTACACACACACACACACACACAGCAGTGTTATGTTTAAGGTACAGGCGTATACAGGCTAGAATCATAATTTCCATGTGAACTAGTTATTTATAACTACTGACAGTAGGAATTATGTGAAATAAACATAATTTATAGTTATTCCAGGAAAAGCCATCAAAATGAAAACTGATAAAGGTTTCTTTCAGCTAAAAAGGTATCAATTTGTTAGAAACCAATGGGCAATGTTAATGCACCTGACAGAGTTATTAATATATTTCCAAACTACATAATTGTTTATAGGTAGTCCACCTTGCTGGGCCAGGGACCACGGTGGTGGCTGTACAGTGAAGGGTGCTGTAGGGTCAACTTATCCATTGACTGTCTTCTTTGAATTAGCAACTCCTGTGTTTTACAGCAAGCACCAAAAGCAGCCCCAGCGCTGTGACAGGCGTGGAGCGAAGACCGGGGCACAGCCAGGAGGGATGCGCAGGGGGCTTGGGCACCATGCTGGCAGGGGCCCGCTACTGCGAGCCCTGCATAGCCCCTGCCCCAGCCCCGTCCCCTACAGGGCACTGCCACTGGCTCCTCTCCAAGAGCTGGGGCTGGCAGGGTCCAGCACAGAGCCGCAGGGATAAAAGTTGAGGTCCCCGAGTCAGGGGGCTGAGGAGCATCCCCAGTCGCCGGGTGGGACAGCACGGTCATCACGGCACCGCCGGCACCCCCCTGCCGGCCGGTGGCTGTGGCTGGGTGGGATGGTGACAGCATCATGTCATGGTTGGCATTCAAATCCCCTACCACCATTACTGCTTTTGTATGTGGATTGATGGGATTGTCTTCCTGGTAAATTCTATTTTTTTTTGACAAATGCTTTATTTCCTGCAGATGTTGCCGTTACTTACTTTACTACATAGTAATTTTCATAGTAGAATGTGAAAATAAACCCTGGGACCAGTCTTTTTGTAGGATGCACCAGGCACCACATGCAAGGCAGGGGCAGAGCAGAAGCAGTGGAAGGGGCACTGAGCAGAGCAGTGCGTGAAAGTGAAGAGCTTCAGAACCTCTCCTGACAGCAGTAACTGCAGGAACTCAGTGACTCATTTTCATTTCTTCTCAACAGTTCACCAGAATGCTTCAGACCTGCAGTGACATGCTCTGTACCCGCATTTAAAATGTACCTGTAAAGGCTTCCCAGAGCTTTTCATTTGCTGCTTTTATGGTTCAAGGGCTCCCACCTGCATTTTGTATTATTTAATATTGCCACAAAATTTGAGAGAGCAATTTCAAATCAAAAAAGAAAAGAGCAAAGGAGAGATCCTCGATCCAGCACTGTGCTTCTACCTGTAACAAGGAAATTGCCAAGCTGTAAAAGAGTTTGTTCAGGTTAGATTCTATTCACAAAGCTAATGTTGAAAATCTTTGGTAAAAATGTGGTTCTAGCATGCCAGCTGGTAAAGTATTTCAGCCTACATACATGAAAAAACCTCCACTGGCTAGATGTAGAAGAATGACCTTTGCTGCTGGAACTACTTTCTCATGTTTGCTGTGGGCACATGTGCACATGTTCTCTCTCCAGATTGGTCAGATACAGAGTACAAAGTTTTTTGTGTATGCTTCTTCAAGGATTCAAATCACTTAGCCAGATCTTTCCAAGAGATTTTGATCTTTTCGTGATCTGGAATGAAAAATTTGGAAGAAAATTTATTATTTATTAAACCAATGATAGTGTGGTTTGCTGCTTTGTCTCTAAGCTTCTCTTTATCCATTAACGCTTTTGGCACAGTTTTTCCCCGTGTTTTGCATTACTGCAAGGAGACTAGCTGCTCTTGTTACTTCAGTAATGTCCCTTATGGGCCACTGTTGATTTTACCATCTGCCACTGTCCATAGCACCACAAGAACATGCTGTGATTTGGTGGCCGATTGCAGGTACCGCATGAGGAACCACAGTAGAGAAGCCTCCCATAAGCTATTCCCTGCAGAGCTGGAAGTGGTCAACCCCAGCTGGGACCACCTAGTTCAGCAAGAGGGACACCGACAGATTCATATTTCAGTCCTAATTTGTGATCTGTTCCCACACTGTTGGGTCTTTGTCACTTGATGCTGCTATTCAAGGTATCCCCTTGGATCATCACATGAGCAGCTCGCTTGGCTTATTTGATACTGCTCTCAGTCGGTTCAAATCTTATTTATCAAATAGACAGCATTTTGTTTCGATGGGTGATTTTTCATCTTCCATTAGTGAAGTTGTTTCCAAGGTTCCCCAGGGCTCTATATTGGGCCCGTTGTTATTTTGTGTTTATATGCTGCCACTGGGTTATATTATTCATCAGCATGGAGTAGCTTTCCATTTCTATGCAGATGATTCTCAAATTTATTTGTCTGCTAAACCTAGCGCTGTCTCAGCTGTCTCTGTGCTATCAGCCTGTCTCTCTGACATCACAAGATAGATGTGGCAAAACTTTTTGCAGTTAAATTCAGACAGAAGAGGTGAGGCCTACCTCGATACCAGCATTTTATTTCCTGCGATGACACTCGCAGTATGATCACTACCAGGGTTTCATCGTCGTGTCCCCCCTCATGCACTCCCGCTGTACCTAGCTGCTCCCTGCTTGATGTGTTAGTATGCACAGCATTCGACACTTGCCTCTGTCTGCAGCGTGATTTGTGGTTGCCATCGGAGGTGCTGTTCTGATGCATATTAAGGCGGTGGGATGGGGAACATCATCCCCAACTCCTGCTTGTCGACAGCCCCCAGTCTGCAAAGGCTTCTGCTTATTTGCAGCAAAGTGAAATGGGTGTTTTTGAAATGTTTCTATGTTTGTACGTGTTTATGATCCAGTAGCATTTAAAGTACAAGGTACAAACCCCAGGTAGCCCCGTGCATATTCTTTCTACAGATTCAGTTTGGAGTATTTACTTGTTAAGAGAAGAGCAGACAGTCCTGAACTAGCACTGAGGACCGACGCTGGGTATCTCTGGGTGAACCACTGCGTTTCTACTCCTGCCTCTCAGCTCCTCCTTGCGGGCTGGGGGCAGCCTGGATGCTCACCTCCCGCTGGCTGTGAGCCAAGCAGTGCAAGCCCACACTTCTCAGAAGTTTTGCACGATGACAAATGCATTACAGTCATTGGTATTAAACCTGAAATAGCTTAAAGCATGCATGTGACAGAATGCAATAAAGCAGGCTGTGGGTGTCAGGAGCTGTTGGTCAAAGGAGGAGCTGCTTAGAGCCCCTTGCTGGGTGTGGGGGCTGATGAGCCGCAGCATGGGACTCCCACAGTGCTCCTGGGGAGCTGCTGTGCTGGCGGAACTCGGTGCTGACGTTAGCACAAGGCTTGGATCGCACTGAGGACGAGGGACGTTTGGCAGAGGCCACCAGGAGCTGCAGCCCGATTAGCATCCCCTTTCACTAGCGTGGGTTCATTTCTTTCTTCAGCAGCATGCCAGCGCGGCGTGGCGCAGCCTCTGCCAGTGCTCAGGGTCCCCCAAGCCCATTTCCCTATTTGTGGTCATCCCGGAGCAACCCTGGCTTTCACTCTTCAGTGTGCTGCCTGGATCTTTAAACAGTCCTTCAAAAATAGTCAATTTGTTTCTATAAGGATGAACCAACTAGCTCTTTCAGAGACATCAAATAAATCCATTTCATACATTATTTGTTAACTTCATCAAATAAAGCACAATTTTATGGCTTAAATGTCACTCTCCACAGCTCATTGAGTTCTTAAAAACAGCAGAGAGACTTGCCTGTTTACAGAAGCAAAAATTAGGCAGGCAGCTTTCAGCTAGTGCAGGGAAACTGTTAATTCTTACACTAGGAAGAATCATAAAATATATTCAATGTGGAGAGCGTGCAATTTGACAAAGACAATTTGATTTGTCCATGGCTTTTAAAATATTCATACCACTTTGATGGACTATAGTTTTATAAATATGGATTACCATTAACTGGCACAGGCAGTCGCTGCCTACAGATAGTGTTGCGTGAGGCTTGTTTGGAATGAAGGCGTCCAATAAAAAAAATCATTATCTCTGCCTAAAAACCCTAATCAGTAATGTTTGGTTCATTTGCAGCTCAGAGGTCAGTAATTCACTTTAACTGCTTATGTGTTTGTGTCATTTGGGAGGAAAAGGGTTTCATGGTTTTACTCCTCAGATCTAGAAAGTGCCTCTGGAGCCAGGAGGCAGGCAGGCACCGGAGGAGGGGACGGAGCAGAGGGCAGCTGCGCAGCCCCTGGCCAGGAAGAGGAGACAACAGCAGGGCCAGCAGCAGGGCTGCCCACGCAGCACGGAGCCAGCACAGGTGGCCGTGTCTGGCCCACGTTGAAGCTGGCGAACAGCATGCTGCGAAGGCACAAGAATATGTTGAAAAGTAGGAAAGTCCCTATCCTGGATGAGAAAACGGGAAGTGGCTTGAATTCAGTGAAACTCCTGATACTCGTCTGCAATTTGCCGAAGAAATGCCTCCCTGTTGTGCTCGTGCTGTTTCCACGGCTGCAATGGCCTGGCTCGCGGTGTGAGCACGCCACGCATGGCCTGGTGGTCTCAGTCTCCTGGGAAGAAGTGTGGCGGCGTGCGGCAGCTACAGCAGCAGCTGCAGCGCCAGCAAGACCGAGGGAGCAGCGCGCAGCACCTGCCTACCACGGCGGCAGCTGCGCAACCCCGGCTCCCTGAGCGTTCGTCCAGGCAGCAGCAGGAGGCCTGGGGAAGAGCCGTGCTGGCTGGTGGGCTGTGAGCGCGGGGCCATGCTGCACGGTGAGGGACGGGAGGTCCAGCGATAGCGTCTGCACCAGCACAGCCCAGCAAGGGGTCAAGAAGGACGTGCAGAGAAACTTTACTGCTGCATCTGCCAGAGAGTCAAAGTGGCTCTTTAAGATAAGGAAAAACTAAGAAGTTGATAATAAAACAAATAAAAAAAATAGAGTTGAAATCCAAGGAAAACAACTATAAGATTTGATATTGCTTTTGTTGGCTTCAGATCACAAATGAAGTCTGAGAGTACGGGTAATGAGCATGTTACACACTACTTCAGGCTTGTTGAAGCAATAAACCAAAAGCTAGCATGTTCTTGGCATAAACTATTTTCTGCACGGTATGTACACAGTCACGCATATGCAAGAAAGCGCTCGTGAGTCTAGTAAGCAGCCCGAGAACCTGAATTAGCTGAGAAGTGCTTGAGTTGCTAACAGTAATTCAACTTGTGAAGTAGCTTCGGTTCCCAGCCCAAAAGTTTATTCAAGTTAAGAAAACACATCCTCGGATTAAAAAGAGTATTGCACCACTGTCAATTTTCAGACATTGCCATCAGGAAAAAAAAATTACATTTCAGGCTGACGAGCGACTAATCAAGGCAAGTGAAACGGTGCTGCAATAAATTACTCCACAGCGAAATAAACCACACAAACAGACCGATGATAATAAATGTAAATTATTTCTCTGAAGAAATTTTCTTGGTATATGAGTAATACGAACCATCAGGAAGGAGTCTTCCTTAACATTAATTACAGAAAATGACAAGTGAGCTGATGACTGCGAAGGCTCATTATCTGAGAACATATTCACAACTTTGCAATTTGCGCGAGATGTACTCGGGCTAAATTAATCTCCCTTCTTTGCATGAGCCTCTTCTAATTTTCATGTTATTAACAGGTTTGCAGTATCACTCAGTGCTTGTCACTCTAATCAGGTTTCGGCATGTTCGCAAAAGCGAAGTGTCATTTATAAGGATAAGCCCTCATAATGGCGCTCTCTTTCATGTGGAGAATTCTACAAGGTTGCTTTTAATAAGGTCCTTTAATCATCTCCCTTTGCTCAACTTTTGGCCCCTCTGTTTTTTCATGAAGAGTCATTAAAAGACTTTGAAGTTCATCAGGGATGAAAAATTCACGACATTGTTGCAGGCGGGAGGCGGCGGGGCGCGGGCTCCGGCCGGGCCCGGCCCAGGGCAGGCGGCGGCGCCCCCGGGTTCCCCCTGACACCCCCCGGCTCCCCCCGGCGCCCCCCGGCTCCCCCCGGCTCCCCCCGGCACCCGGGGGCCACAGGGCGTCGGGCAGCGGCCGCCCCGGCAGCGCCACCCGCTCCTCCCAGCCGCGTGCACGCAGCAGCCGCCTCCCTCCTGCTCCCTCTCTCCTCTCCTCTCCTCTCCTCTCCTCTCCTCTCCTCTCCTCTCCTCTCCTCTCCTCTCCTCTCCTCTCCTCTCCTCTCCTCTCCTCTCCTCTCCTCTCCTCTCCTCTCCTCTCCTCTCCTCTCCTCTCCTCTCCTCTCCGTCCTCCTCCTCCTCTCCTCCTCCTAATCAGCAGGCCCGGGGGGGTCAGGAGGGGCCGGGGGCGGCCGCCGAGTCCCGTCCCCGCGGGTGCCGGGGGAGCAGCAGTGCTTTGGGGGGAGCGTTAATGGAAGGCGACGTTGCTGTAGGTTTGCGGTGTGGCTGGGCTGCTCGGAGGTTAACCTTATTCCTCTTCCTTGATTTGATAACACCGGACTGGTGTTTATGCTGAAGCTTTTGAACACAATGGAAGGAGGGGGAGCGCTTTATTAAATTTTTGAAATTCATTTAAGCAGGGATAGCATAATGAATTGCCAGATCTTGTGTGCACATTGTCCCCGGAAGCAACAATAATTTAGGTGGACATAAACCAATATGTAGATTAAAAATGTTTAAGCCAAGTGTCGTAAAATATATAAAAACATAAGGCAGAATTAACATATCAAACTTTAGCATTATAAGTAATGACGGGTCAGATATAAGGTTATGTCTGCAAAATTGCATTTCAATATAATAAATCCATTCAAACTCTGTCCAGAGACGCAAATTGAATCTATAGACGAAGCAACTGCAATCCATTGAATGTTATGAAGTATTCAAGTGAAAACAATGCATTTAGAAAAGGAAATTGAGTATTTTAAATATACAGGTGCTTGGTACGTCCATATAGCTTTATGCTCGTACAGATTTGTATACACTGCATACACAGCCTACTTTTGACAAAGTCCTCAAAATGATGAATTTCTGATGGAAGACTTGATATTGCAGCAGATCTGTTATGCACCGCTTATCCTGTAACACAAACCATTAATAATAATCACACTTCCCACCATACCGAGCTCTCTTGTTAGGATTTCAAAGCTTTTGTCACTCCACACGCCCCGGGAGGTGGCAGCGCGCAGCGCTTGGGCGCAGGCGTGTGAGGAGCGGGAGGGCCGGCGCAGCCCTGGATCCGCTTGGCCCCGCGGCCGCGGGAGCTCCCTGCTCCACCTGCACCCCGCTCCACAGCATCATTTTGCCTCCCTCTGGTTTCCTTAGCCTAACTGGCCCAAATGCTGGAAACTTCTCGCAGAGTTTCCCTGCCTCCTTCCTCCAGCCCAGACAGAGCAGGAGACACAATGCTAATGAGCGTGGCTGGGATGCTGCGAGCCCCAATATCTAATGTATATTTGATAGAAGCACGGCCCTTCTCTAGCTACATGAATGCGTTGCTGAGCATTATTACTGCTAATAACGCACTGCAAGACTGGAGCACAAGACTGGAGCACAGAGCAGCTCACATTTGCTCTGTGGCCATGGGGAGGAGCAGAGCTGGCCCCGCGCTGCTGCCCCACAGAGCAGGGGCACAGGGCAGTGCAGGTACCCAGCTGGGAGAGCCTGGGCAGTGCAGGTACCCTGCTGCAGCACCGTGGGCAGTGCGGAGAGGAGGCAGGCAGTGGTGCCGCTCGTGCCTCTGGAGGGTCTCTGGCTGCAGAGGTGGGCAGGACAGCCGTCTCTCCGCCGAGCTCCTGCCAGTCTCCGTGTGGGCTTGCCGTGCTGCCCTGGCCAAGAGGGGACCGGTGCCTTTGGGCCATGGGGCAGCTCGTGTGGCCAGTGGCAGGGGAAGGGAAGCAGGGACCCTTCCCACACAACTCGCATGGAGCAGGCGAGAGGCAGGAATGGGGGAAAGCAACAGGCAACCCCTGCAGCGGGGTGAGGGACGGCTCTGGCGGCAAGGCCTTCCAAATGGAGATTAAAAGGTGCTTTTGGGAGCTCGTGTGATGGGGAACGCAGACTTTAATAGACATGTTCATCTTTCGGCAGTGTGTTTTGCATGTAATAATGTCAGCACACTTCTCATTCTGGCAGAAATTCCACAGATAATTGGAAAGAAGTAAAAATGAAAACATTAGAATTTGCCATGTCATATGTTAACTTTTTATTATTGTATGATGCCAATGGTCCACTGACAGATGCTGTGTTATTAACATTTGATTAAAAATCACTTCAGGTCTAAAGCAGCCTGTTCAGAAGAGAACATCTTGACAAGCCTGGTGGTTTGTGATTGACAATTAATAACATTCTGTGTGTCACAACAGAGATAGTGTGACTTATTGGTGCTGGTGTAATGCAACACTTTTCATCTGAGCTCTTCAAATTGGTATATAGAAATAGGAAGGAAAGAGTCTAATTCAGCTGACTTTGATTACAAACAAAAGAGAGTCCATGCAGGTTTCTCCATCCCCTTCCCCAGAGCAGCCTGGCAGCAGTCAGAGCCCGCAGCCTGCCTGTGCGCAGCAGGGGACAGACTCTGCTTTTGTTACACAACCAAACTTGCCTGCAAAACCTCAGCATTAGTCTATGCAGGTATAACAGTTCCTTGTAGCAGTAAAAAAAAATAAAAAAATAAAAATAAAAATCTGCTTATTTAACAAATTAGAAGGAAATATGATTCACTTTCTTAAATATGAAAATAATTCATATCTGGAAAGATGGTATGTCAGCCCTCTGAGGTTCAGCTGGGGACTCTCCTAATTGCGTACTACTACATGAAATTGGATATCTGTCTGTCAATAGTGAAATTTGTTAAAAATATGTAAACTATCTTCTTTGGATAAGGTCTGCAATGTACCATTTTAATTGCCTTTACTCTAGCAAAGGTGAAATTCTCATGAACTTTTATTGTTCTTGACCTACTTGAAATAAAGCTTTAGCAGCATTATTAATTATTAATGGCTGCATTACATTGTGTAGAAATCTGGGCAGCTCTGTTTAGGAGCAGTCTAGACCCCTGCAAATCCAGCAAACCCCACCCAAGCGAGCCCTTGCCAGCTTTGTTCCATTATTTATTGGGAACGCCTTTCCAAGCACAACGGAGCAATGTGCCCTTTGCTCAGAGGCAGCAAAGAGCCTCAACGACTCCTGCAGAGGAACGGCACCAACACGCTGCCCGCGCAGAAGTCCCTGCATGCAGGGCTGGACGTGCAGTGCCGCTGGAGGGGACAGAGCCCAGAGCACTCGAGGACACGTTCGTTCTGCTCAGAGGGGTGGCGAGGAGCGCAGGTGGGTCTCGGGGGCTGCGCGGTCGGCCTGCCAAGCTGGTCAGCCACGCAGGGCCCTCTCCCTCCCCGGGCGCTGCCTTCTCCCTGCTGAACTTGGGCCGGGCTTTGCCACGCAGAACAGGGTTACAGCTACAGACTGAAGCAATGCAAACACTTTCCCAGCCCTAATGCAGTAAGCAGGGGAAATAATTACAGATTTCCAAGGTTCAACAGGGAATACTTCTGAGAAATGCGTCCTCCACTGGGAGTTTCATAACCATTTAATCTAATTTTTCTTGATGTTTTGATCTTCCTTTTAAACAAGGCATTTGTCATTAGCTTTCAAGGAGACAAGTTGCTAATACATTACACTCTTAAAAGGCCCACAGTTAGTGTCAATGTCTTCTGATGGCTGTTCACTAACAGCACATGAAAGAATTGCCAGCATCAGTTCCTCTCCACTTGGTTGCAGCAGCTGTGACGGCACCAGCTCCGCCGATGGGGTCGCCTGTCCAGGGGGCAGGAGCCCAGCTCTGCCCGCCCACCCCTTTTTTCCAGGGTGCTTTCATGGTGCTTTCACCATCTCACTTGTGCTTGGATTGTTCTGGGCACTCCTGAACATTTCTAAGTGGATATAAAGTGAAGATTTATTAGGAGAAGGACACTTAAGTGAGAATAAATCCTCTACCACAGAAGTCCTGTTCTCCCATGAATTTCACCCCTGAATAGGATGACAGTCTCTGACATCATAGTGGCTGAAGGCAGCTCTGGTTACTAATTAGCTCCAATGAAAAGCATGGAACAGACAGAGCCAAAAGATGGCAGGAGGTGAATTGGAGGAGAGAGGTGCCCGTGCAGAGGTTGCAGGTGTGGTCCTGGTGGTCCCCAACACAGCAGCATCCTGCCGCTGCTTCCTGGCCTGAGACAGCCTGGGGGAAACTGGAGCAGTCTTTGGGAAAGGGGGTTCAGAGCTGGAGGGTCAGGAGAACAACCTGAAGCCAAACCTGAAGCCAGGGCCATGGGACAAAGACAAGCTGCTGCTTCGGTTTCTTTCCAGAAGGAGGAGGCACAGCCGCGCACTCCAGCCCAAACTGACTGTGGGCACTGCCCTTGCCTGCCACAGGGCACCCACTGCAGGGCAGGGCGGGCAGCTCTTCGGACACCACAGTGGGCTCTGCACCCTCCGCATGCTTGGCCACGCGCCAGGAGCACAGCAGGGCAGCAGAAACCCTGGCACAGTACAGGGACAGGGACATCTGGAGGGACAGGCACCCGTGAACCTGCACACGCAGACGAGCCCCGCTGCAGTCGCTTGTGCCCCCTGCGTGCTCTTGTGCCACCTTCCAGAGGGCTTGGGCTGGCAGCGTGCAGGCTACGCGTGCGCCTCTGCCCACCAGAGGCAACCCTTGGGCCGGCCCGGGCTGAGCAGCTGCTGCCCTGGAGGCAGGGTGGCCACAGGGAGGCTGCACATCCTGACACTGCTGCTCCAGTCCTCAAAGAGTGGGAGCAAAGCAGATAGAAAAAAGTTTTGTTTTGTTTTGGTTTGTTTTGTTTGTTTGTTTGTTTTTACATCTTGGATGACATAACTTGCATATTAAATAATAATGAAACAATAAATTACAAGAAACTAAACCAGAAGAATATGTATGTGGAGTTTGGAGTATTTATAAATGAATAAATCATTCATGATCTATAAACCTGATGTAGCTAAATGCATCATTTACTGAACTTGAAAGCATTTCACAACATATCCACCTCTAACCAGCTGGTTTTAAGGACAGACGTACAACTCCACAGAAATGTCTGTTGATTAGTGGCTCGTGGAGATTTGCAAAACCCATTCACTACTCTGTTGGTAAGAGAAATAACACATCTTTGATCATTTTCAGTATTAACATCTCCATGCATCTCACGGGGCTGCCCACCTGATTTTCCAGGCAGTTCCTGGGGGCAGCTGGACGGGACAGATCCTGGCTCCTTCAGACACCCACGAAAATCCACGAGAGGTGCCAGGTGAAGGGAGTCTGAGGCTGCCTTCTGGAGCTCTAGGAGCAGCGCCTCAGTAACTCGGGCTGCTCTGAACCTCCCCTCACATTCCTCGCTGTGCAGCCCAGGCGCTGGCAGCGGGGAGGGAGGTCACTGCTCTCAGCTTCCCCGTCATTCACTTCAGGGGGCTGCTTTTATATGCCCCGTGTTGGCTGCTCAGTGCAGAAGCCTAAAAGCTGTTTGATGCCATCTTAGCAGCAATCTTCATGCGTGGAGCATCCTGGCCACCCTTCCAGGTGAAATCCAGGAGGAAGGCAGGCACTTGGGAGGCAAAGATCCATCGCTGCTGCTCTGCAGAAGACCGGAGCCATCAGACAGCCATCGCCAATGTATCTGTGCTCTTGGGTCTCGTAGACCTAGAAAGTTTGCTCCGTCCCACAGTACCCCAAGCTGCAAGAGCTGCTCCTGGCATTAATTGTGGAGGAGACCAGAGTGGCCTGGTGCTCCTTGTTTTAATCGCTACACCTGTCATATGGTAATTAATGGGTGCAGGATTTCTTTTGACAGGAATTCAATGGCCTGGAACAGACTTTGTGCCAGTCTTTTGTGCCTCAGGCAAAGTGCTTACTAAGTAATTTTATGGATACCAAGCTCAAACATTTCACAATTAGCACTTTGCTTGCTTTCCTTTGTAAAAGGCTAGGCCTTACCTCTCCCATTGTGGCTGACAAACCAGCTTCACAAAAGCTTAAGGTGCTCTTTGCCAAGCGCTGTTTTTGCAGGTATCAACCTGTGGAGCAAGCTGGTTCTGAGCAATGGAAATCCCTGTAGATTCAGGGGGTGCCCAGGGCCCTCCAGGGGGTCTTGCCCCAGGAAAGAAACCAGGGGTGGCATCACATCGCTTCCCTCCCCCCCCACCCCCAACCTTCCCTTCCCTACCACCCTTGCATTTCTCCCAACATCTTTGATTGACAGAGATTTGAAGACAAAACCAGGCAGGAAAGCAGGTCTGCCTGCAGGAGCAGCAGGCCAGGCAGGACGAGGTGCAGGGCTGCTGGCAGAGACCTCCCCGGGAACCTGCACAGCGCTGGAAGCAGGGCAGGGCGCGCTCGGCACAGAAATATCTTACAGTAAACAGAATATTGTTTTATATGAAACCATTAAAAAGGTCCCTGAGGGCGGCCCTAAGTATATATTATATTTTACTCTGAATCCCTGTTTTGACTTGACTTTATAACAAAACCATGTTTTCTGTATTTAAGCAGATGCAGTAAAGGAAAGGTCGTGACTGGTGCTGACATGGAAATCTCATTTGGCTCATGGGTCCCCTTAGGGTCTTTATGCTGTGTGGTACTTTAAACATATTTCAAAGTACAACACTAAATGTCACCCTTTAATAGACAGAGGCATTCCAAGTGTTTCTTGAATTTCCTTGGAAAGTGCTTTCCTGAAGCCAGTGGCTCGGTGATGTTGTGGTTTATGCCCTGGTGCAGCAGGGAAGGTTCCATCAGAGCCGAGGAGTGGCACTGCCCTGCCTGCAATGAGAGGCACATCTGCTCACCCCACCTGGAGGTTCAGGCCTGGCACTGGCTTTTTACAATAGCTGAGAATCAGGAAGAATTGCAGAAAAAAAAAAGAAAAAGGAAAGAAAAAAAAAACTATTTTTTCACATATTTAGCATATTTCAAATTAATTTCCTTCTTTCCCTTTCCTCTTCCTATTTTTCACACTTGTTCAGCAGCTCTTTTGGGACCTTAAATAGTTAATTTGACTTTTTTAAAGTGCTTAAGGTCTAACAGAATCTTTACAAGTCACTACAGCCTGGTCCTCAATCCTGAAGTGTCTTGAAAGAGCAGATAGATCTTACTCTGCTGCCAGCCTCAATACACAATGAAGATGAGCAGCTAGCCAGATGGCCTGGAAATTTATTTTATTTCCAGAGAATTCATTTGGTTAATTTCTTCAACAAATAAGAAATTTACTGAAGAAAATCAGAGGGATTAACACTGGTGAGGAATAACTGAACTGCCTTAAAGTAGCTACAGCTCTGAAAAAAACCAGCTTCATTACAACAGCAAGATTGGGCTTTATTTGAAAATGAACATTTTCATTTACAGCTTATCCTACAAGAGGGAGGGGCAGAAATGTTCCATAAAGTCTGAGAGGTGAATCCCTGCTCAGCTGCATGCACCATCTGGGCTGATCCCAGTCAAATATCAGTTCCTTGTTTGTGCTCCATCACGATGAGTATTTCCAGTTTTACAGTTCAGGCAAAGGAAATCCAGAGAAACCACGTGCATCCAATTCTGGCTCTTGGAAGGGTCATTACCATGGCACTTCTGCAACCAGCCTGGACAGGGAATCATCAGGATCCTTTCCTTGGCTCTCCACAGGGCTAAGATTTATGGTCAGTTTATGCTGTGTGTAGTGTATGCAAGCTTATTTTTCTCTTAGCTGCTATAAAAATTAAAGATTTAGGTATCTACTGCAAAAGGTACTACCAATTTTATGTACTGGCATTTCTCTCCCATGATCAGGGTATAAATCCAGCTTTTTCAGCATGTCTATAAATTACTCTTATCAACAGGGCAGTTACAGGTCAACTAAGCAAAGCCAGATAAACCTTTTGTAAGTTCTCACTATTGTTATCATAAACCTCTCAAACACTTTAGGGCTGCTTTGTTGCGTGTCCTCACTTACAATCAAACGTGTCTTCTCCAGAGCTGTCGGAAAGGTCTCTTCTAATAACATTTTCTTACTTCTGAATATTTACCAGTGCTTTTTAGTTAATTGGTGGCAGTCTGCTTGGAAATTGATTCTGCCAAAGAGCCGCGTGCTGGCTGCTCAGTAGCTGATGCGACACTCATTCAATTTGAGTTTGAAAAGCACTTCTGGAATTTCATCTGTTAATTCTGTTCTCAGAGCGAGGCAGTGGTTGCCTGCACATACGTACAAGCATTATTGCTGTCAGGATGTCCCTGTAAATAGCCAATTTTTGTCTTATGAGAAGCATCCCAAGAAAACTAAAGGACTTATCATGGAAAGCAGGAAAACTTTAATGTACCTGCCCAAAGAGGGACACTAGTTACATGACTTCTCTCCAGATTCACACACTGAAACCCATAAGGCATGGTAAGTGTGAGCAGCCTCACCATAACAGAGCCACTTCTCCCCAGGTTCTAGGTACGAGCCAGGTTCCCCGTGTGAGCCGCATCCCCTCTCCAAGCAGCACCAAGGGGCAGGACCCTCCTGCTTGCACTGTCCTGCTCACTCAGAGGCCACCATGCTAGAAGAGCTTCCTTGTGGCATGGCCACCAGTGTCCAGAATGCTTGTTGCGAGTAGGGCAAATAGGATTTGTACCTATATGGTTTTGCATTTTTCAGAAGACAAGGTACAACAAAAAAAGTTAATGTGACAGTCACCAGAGGTGAGGTAGCTTCAGGTCAACATCCAATGCTTCCAAACCAGTCCAACAGCATCACTGCACATTTTCCCCTCTACTTTTCATCCTATCTGTCTTTGCAAATATCTCATTTACTGTGATCATTGTGAAAAACAATATTTTTGTAGTGTAAATGGAAGCAAATATTTGAAGTCACATGGTGCTTTCTTTGCATTAATTAGCAATTTACTGAACAAATATTGCTGTGTAAACCAACAATCAGTATCTTGTAATTAAAAGCCTGTTCATGTTTATCTGTAATCTTTCCCTCAAGATAAAAACCCTCTGAAAACCAGCCTACAGATGTTTCCAAAATGGAAAAATATGTCAATATAAAGAAATACATTGAAATAAGTAAAATAGTCTGATGATTCGGACGATGTACATAGATGACAAGGATCACTTTAACATTTTTAAGCCTCTGTCTGGACAGGGATGAAGACAGTGAAAAGCAGCGTGTGTGGGCATTGGCCAGCTTACCCCCCTCTAGTGTGGGTTTAGGGCTGCAGAAACTTCGGTGACTGCCCTGCCTTTATGCCAGCTGGGTGCTGAGCAGCGCTGCTCTGCCAATACGTCCTGAGCTGGAAAAACCAGAGAGCCCGAGGTACATGTATAGTCAACACTAATACAAGCTCCATGCATGCGGGCAAATCCCCTGAACATTTGCAAATACATCCGTGCCTGTGTACTCAAGCAGCTGCATTTCTAATAAGCCACCGTGCTCTTTTCAAGGGGTTAACTTTTGAAGATACTTCTACAGTTCCACACTGAATTCTCCCCAGTGGAAAAAATTCTAATCTTCATTAATATTTAAAAATGAACGCACTGTATTCTCGGTAGAATACCAGACACAAGGACAAATTAATCTCTGGGGTAACCATTGAACTCAGTCGCATTACACTAAAGATACGATTCTCCAGTTCCTTCTGCTGATTAAAAGTGAGGCTAAAGACCAGGACTTGTGGGCCTGTCCCTGATGCATTCCTTACTCAGAATGCCTCAAACAATTTCTGGGAACAGTTCATTTGCAGATGTTTGCTTGGCAGTTCGTCACCTGTGCCACACCTGATGTGGAGCTGCTGGCCGAGCCCCGCGCTGCTGCCCACCCTGCAGGCTCCTGCCTTGCAGGTGTCAGCACCTTCACCAAGGGCGGCGGGTGCAAAGCCAAATATTTTCTAAGCAGTTATGGCTTTTTATTTTCTAAGCAGTTATGGCTTTTTATTTTTTAAGCAGTTATGTTTTTTCAGCCCTTCATTTTTGAAGGCCAAGCCATGGCTAACACCAGTGCCATGCATCTTGCTCTCCAGGAAGTTTCCTGGCTGATGGGAACCCACTCCACTGCTGTGGCAGCCTGAGTGCTCAGTAGCTAGCAGGGATCTCGACAGGAAAATTCACAGCAGGTGTGTGTGTGTGCATACAATCCAATGGGGGGCTTTTCAAACAGTATCATGTAAAAAACATTATTGCCATAATAATGTTAGCAGGAAGATATTTAGTTCTGCTGGAAAATAAAAGTCAGCCGTTAGCTGGTAAAGGAGCTGGGACTGTCCTCCTACACATCCCTTTCCCCACTCGGCCCCAGTTGCTGACTACCTGCCTCTGCCAGCCTGGGCAGCCAGGAACCCCTGACGAGGGCTGCCACACGCAGGCATGTGGATGAGAAATCCAACATCTTTAAGTGTTAGTAAGAAATACTTCCTAAATATTTATAAACCTAGCCCTCTATCTTTTTACACTAACAAATATTTTGCAGAGTTCTCAGGCATTCATGCACCTGTGCGATAGCCTTTAGTGGGGATTTCCCCAGCTTTCCAAGGTATGAGCCACGCTCAGTTCACAGAAACACCTCAGAGACCTTAGCAAAGGAGCAACCACCACCTGAGGGCTGAAACCACCACCTGAGGGCTGAAAGGGTTTCTGTTCCATCTCAGGGGATTGTTCATTCCAGCTCTCACGCACAGAACTGTATTCACTCCAGCTCTTATACAACAAAAATGCCCCACCATTATAAAAAGGTAGAGCTTTGATTTAAATGTGTCTGCTTAAATTGTAAGCAAAATATTCCAAAGGCATAGCACAGTGAGAGGTATTTGGATTCAGGACTTACTCTGTCCCTGTTCAAAGGAAGGCATGCTCCATTTCTGTTTGTGCTTGTACAATTAAGGAAATACCTTCTCTAAAACAGTTTCATATTATTTTCCAATGCAGGATCTCCATCCCTGCACTTAGTTATCGATAGCTGTTTCCCAGTCACAACTTTTCTCATAGGGTACTCACATTCTACCAGTTAATGTTTTGCAGAGTCAAACCATAAAATTGCTACATTCGGTAGAAGTCATACATCAATAAAAATAAAAATTTGAGTCTAGTCCCATTTTGTATTTAACCCATTTCCTATTGGCAAAGCTTGCAAAGATCTTTAGCCTCCAGATTTCCCCTGGTCAAACAGAATAAGGTCTGAGTGGCATTAAATATCACTTTTGCATTACACACATTTTTCTTTCATATAGAGTGTCATAAGTGGATAAAACCCCTGATATTCTAGGTACCTAAAGCACAACACAGCTTCTACTGAAGGGACCTTTAGGGATAAGAGGCTAGTGCACTGTTAAAGATTAAAACCCAGCCGTCTGCTTTTATGCTTGAGAGTCCTTCGCAACTCCCTGGTGACATCACATTCATCTCACTGTATTTGAAAAATGCATTTAAATGTCAAAACTAAAGTACCCAAACAATGGCTCCTTAGCACACTAACTGTTAACACATTGCTTAGCCAAACGCCTTCCTCAAGACATATGGGACCAGCTTTATCCATAAAATATACCACAAGAAACACACAAAGTCCCAGAGGAAATAAATACTCTCTGCTGTACTCTGACCTGGTTTTTCCTCCCAAAACGCACTCATGAAGACATGTTTCACTGCAGGAGTGGACATCAATTTCAAATACCTTTCTGCAACATTGCACCTTTGTATGGCTGAAGAGATCTTCTCTAGGCTGAAGCTGCAGGGCTGAGGTTTCCAAAAGGGATGGATTCATGAGAAGGGCTTGGCTTGATTCCACTGTCAAGCCCAGTTCTGTCAGGAGCAGGGGGCCCTATGGGAAAAAGAAAGCAGAAGTTTCTGATAGCCAACCCGTATCGTCTCCCACCCTGCGAGTGTTTCGCATCCAGCTGCAGGTGGCCTGCACATATCTGAACCAGGTCCCCTCTGTGCTCGCACGCTCTGCCTACAGCCCTAGCAGGCCTCCCTGCTGCTGCGGTGCAGCCCCGAGCAACCTCTGCTGCCCTCCCTGCTGACCCTGCTTTGAGCACGAGGTCAGAGTAGAGACTTCCTGAGTCCCTTCCAGTCTGAGCTAACCTGTGATCTCTCATGCTACCACACAAGCTGTTCCACGGATATCTCAAGGTTTACATTTGGTTTGGCTTTAGTGCTATGCTCTCTCAGCCCAGCACCTCTCTGAACTGATACAGTTGCTACCGATTGCAGGTAAGGCAAAGACTTTGGTGCTGCACGTGAGCCACACAATGTTGATGAACTGCCAAGCGCCATGGCATCTCTCTGATAGCAATGCAGGGAATTACCATCGAGCATTCTCCTACCAGCAGCTCAGAAGCATTCGCAAATGGGGCCAAGCCTCTCAGCAGGACTTTGGTGGGTATGTCCCTGGTGAGTTCAGACTTGGATATGTGATTACCTCCAGGGCCACACACAGTGTATGCTTCATCCCAATTGAAATAAAAGTGTTCAGATCAATGAATGCAGTAATTTACTTCAGACAGACCTAATCAGAGCAAGGCAAAAGAGAGGCAACTTTGCAAAATGCAAATGAACTTGACGTCAGAGATGCAGGTAATGGGAATTCAATGGCTGTCTGTGTACACAGCAGCAGAAACATTGGCTGCCCTTAATTCCAGCTGCTTGAGTAGGGACGTGGGTGGCAGGTAGGAGAGGAAACGGGTTCCTCTTTTATTGAGTGAGAACAGAATGCTCAGCTTGGAGGTTCCTTAAAAGCCCTCTACCCTGCCCACCTCTCCCCGAGGGCTATCTAAAGCTCTGCACACCCAGCACCCCAGGGGCGTCAAGCTGCTGAGATTTCTCTTCTCCCTGGACAGGTCCCAGTGCTCTGAAAGCACAAGATAAAGCTCAGCAAGGCTGCCCGCAGGCCAACGGGGAAACAGAAACTGCTCACAGCCAGTAGCTCCTACTGGGGTGGAAGAGCCAACATCCATGGGGCTGTGGAAGGGCAGAGGTGGAAAACAACTTGCTTGACTGATGAGGCTTGCCTCCAAGTAGCATGAACACCATTTTCCTCTGCTCAGTAACAAATTGATGCAAAGCCACTCATGCAGCTGGCTTGGCACTGCGTGAGCATCCTGCAGTGGGCAGGACAGGATCAGGACTCACAAACCAGTCTGTAAAGGACTGTGCTGATTTTTGCTGCATTTTAGGCTCTGAAGAGAAGCATCACACCTTCAGACCAACTCAAGGCATTTGTGCTTCCCCACTTAGGGACCCCATGCCAGGGTGCCCCGTCCAGCGCAGGGCATTTCTGCAGGGTGAGTGCGGCCCCAGGCAGCTCTGCAGGGAGGCAGCTGGGTTTGGTGGGCTGGCGAGGGGCTCCGACACCAGGGAGTCCTTGTATCGTGAGAACATTGCAGTGACTACTGGGGAGGGCCGGCCCTTGATCAGATCTGGCAGCTGGGAACCACAGAGCAGCCATGGAAAGGAGTGAAGCCTCTGACCAGTTTGCTAGGAGAAGCCCCGTTTTCTTTTGGCAGTTTGGAAATGAAGCAAGGGGAAGCTGTGCTCGTGCCATGGCACTGACACTGCAGAGGAAGTACTGGCTCTTTTTCAGAGAAAAGCAGTTAGGTCTTCATAATGGACTGCAACTTTCTAGAATAATTTAATTTTTTCCTACTGTTACGATGCCAGAATTTCAATCAGACAAAACTGTATAATGGATTTCTTTTGCTGGGCATGATACATAAATTGCATATTCAAGTACTATAAAATATTTGTAACAGACAGGTACTTTTCTAAATTGGGTCTGACAGTAAGCAATAGTGACTGGAATATTTATGTGATAGCACCTATGTAATGAGGCAAAATACAGGGTGTGAGACTGTGAAAATGCCAGCAGGAATCCCATACAGCAGCTTCCAGCTTTTCTCCCCTGCTGCACTGGGATCCCAGACCAAACAACGACTGTCATCAGATAGTTTTGGCAAAGCCCATCAAAGTCTCACCAAAATCTAGAACAGTTTTTTGGGTTTCAGCAGCTGTCCCAGGTACAGGAGCTGTCATTGTGCCTCTGTAGGCTGGGGCAGCAGGCGAGCCCTGCCAAGGGCTGCCTCAGGTGCATTTCCTGCATTTGGGTGCCCTCACAGCAGGGGTACCAGGGAAAACCCCTTCCCTTCACTGCTCTGGGCATCCTCAAAAACACATCAGCCAAGCACCCTGGCTCCCCCAGGTGATTGACTGTGCAGTGGCAAGAGCAGCTCCTGGCGCGGCCTTGCTGCTGAAATCCGTCACCACCCGGAGCCCGACTGCTGCTGCACAACCCAGCCTCTGCAGAGACACCGGCATTCTGCCTGCAGGAGAGGCTGGGCCTTCGTCCCAAGTCCTTTGGCACTGGGAGGCAGGTTGTTCTGTGGCCAGCAGCCCCCAGGCTGGCTCCAAGCAGCTGGAAGGATGTTCTTGCCCATACTGCTGCCCCCAGCACTCACCCGAGGACTTGCTCCATTGCCAGAGCCTCCCTGAGACTAAACACTCCTTTCACTAACATTTTCTTGACAATCACAGTTGGCGGGTCTGTATTTAGCCTTTTTACAATTAAAATATTGTATTGATACAAATAGGCTCTGGCAGCCGCTTCAAGAGGTTTTTAATTGAATGATTATTGTATTAAATAACTGTTTTTAATGGAGCATGAACTTGCTTAAACAGTGACTGCAGAGCTATCAAGGTTCCAGAGAATTTCTCAGGTATTTCCAGCTTCTCACCAATAAATATTTATGTCACGGCAGCAGCAGGATTTCCTGGCTGGCAAGGTGGATGCTTCCAGCCACAGGGAGCGCAGCCCTGGGCCGAGCAGCAGCACTGCAGGTTGTGGCTCCATGGGACCCACGACCCCCACGCAAGGGTCTGAAGCCAAACCATCGCCTCGCTGCCGGCCACCTGCCCCCTCCACAAGGGCATCACAGCAGAGACCTGCCACAGGATTACAGCGTGCTGCCCTTGGCATGACACCAGTTTCCAGTGGACAAACTCCTCCACTTGGAGCTGTTTAATGACAGCTGCCCACAGGAGCCAGGCAGCTGGATGCGCAGCGCACCGGCCAAGGGAGCGCCGTGCCGGGTGCTGATGCCCGTGGGCAGTGGGAGCAGCCGGGCTCAGTGCCGGCCTCCTTGCAGAGGCTGCTGCAGGGACATGAGTGCCGGGTGGGCAGCAGGACAAAGGGAAAGGAAAGCCAGACCTTGCTAACCCTTATCACAGGGCAGCTGCAGCAAAGGCACGCTGAGGTGCGGTTGAGCCACGGGGCCCTGACACCCCGTGAGCCACAGCCTAGGGAGAGCACAGCATCTGCTTGTCACTAAAACCTCTGTGGTACAGACACCTCAGTCTATCTTGCTTCAACAATAGCTCACGTCAATTCATATTACACATGAACAGCAGAAGCAAACATGAAGATGAACCCTCCGGAAAAGGCTTGCACAGTTCTTCAGCATGAGCAGGATTAATCACATAATAATTACCATACCAAGTGATAATACTTGCGTCAGATCAGCCTTGTCTCCCCAGCTCCCAGGCAGAAGGGACCTATTGAAAGCAGGGGAAACAACAGTTGTGGTACATCCTTGCATGAACAGCAACACCCCCCTCTCTCCCCCCTTAAATCATTGCTTGCATCAAGTCCAGATTTCATGATTTATCAAATCAGGAAGCAAGGCACCAAGCCAGCAGACCCACGAGCCCTGTGAAGGGCTCAGCCTTCCCTTTAACCTTTTGCTTCTGCTTCCAGCAGTGCCTTTCCAGCTGCATCTACCACAGCTTCTGAGCAAGGGCTCCTTTTATCTGCAGTGCTAAAGCACTACAAAACACAGCCAAATATGCCAAGACCCAGTAGCAGGACCTACAGGACGTGTTTGACCAGCGGCACGGTGTCACTCCTCTGGGATTTCACACCAGCACATCTCGGGTGAGCCACGAAGTTCCCGGCAGCAAAATCTCACTGCAGAGCAAAACAGGACCCACTTGCACACACCAAGCTCCGTGTTTACTCAGCGCCTGGATGTTGCTGGCAAAGCCACAAGAGAGAGGAGGACGTGGCTGGTACCCCACCAACCCGCCGGCAGGAGGGAGAAGCCCTCCCCTGCTGGGGTGGCCGCCGCGAGCCTCACTTCTGCACACCGACGAACGCTCAATTACTCTCCCAGCTCATGCGGCTGCATACAATGTGCACTATTGGCTTATTGCCTCCATTAAGGCTCCAATAACTTAACAACAGATCAATAAACCATTATCACCCTCCGGCTTTGAAAAGCCAGTCACCCCAAATCCACCCAGCTCCGATAAGTCCAGTTTCTCATCACCAAAAGGCAGAGGCGATTTGTTAAAGCAAGGCGCTGTCAGAGCATCCTGTGCTCTGGGGGGGCGAAGGGCTCCCTCCCGCCCATCTGCATCCCAGCACCCTGCACCCCCGCCTGGAGCCAGCAAACCCCAAGGCTCGGGCCCGCTGGCCCCGCTGTGAGAAGCACGCCGCAGCCCTGTCCTGTCCCCAGGCCTGCAGCAGGAGGATGTGCAGCCACAGCACCAGGAGGCTGCCCTCGGGGCAGCGCCTGCAGCCCCCTGCCCCAGCCCCGCAGCCCCCAGCAGGCTCCCCACGGACCCCCCCCCGGCCTTGCCACGCCACCTGACACCCTCTCCCACTGGTTTCCGTAAGAAAAGTCAATATTGTTATTTTAGCATTTAAACACCTGTATGGTTCTCACTTCTAAGAGTAAATTTGCAATTTGAAGTGTTAACAATTTATATTACTAAAAACTTAAATTAATTCAGCAATTTTCAATAAATCATATGCAGCTCAATAATGAGAATACCTTTTCTACATTTGGATTCCTTCCATTACTGTTCCTGTTCATCTTGTGAATAAAACAGCTTTTTAAAAACAGTGCTATTTAAAAGTATTTTCTGAAAAGTGATATTGAATTGATACATTAGAGGAGAAAGTTAAGTTCCCTTTGTAAGAATCATACACTTCTTTAACAAAGAAAGTTGTCTCTGAATGCAGTAATTTAGTCCTGAAAAAAGTGACAAACAAATAATTCCAACTAAACTAGAGAAAGAAAAGAAGTGACTTTTAATTATATAATCTTTTGATGAATTTATTTCTGACAGTTTTATAGGCTGACAAGAGAAAGTATTTTATATGCAAAAAACATTATTCACTCTCAGCTGTTAAAGCATAAAAATTGTCAGATGATTTTAATACAGTTTTAAGTTTAATGTTTATTGTCAGAAAAAAGTCCACAGCAATTACCAAGTCACATGGACATTAATTCTTTGCATTTCTGACAGCAAAAACAATAAAATATGTTTTTGCCCAAACCTTTTACTGTACGGATTTATGAGGTTTAAAAGACAGCTGTTTTTCTTTTTCTTTTCTTTCTTTTTTTTTTTTTAAAGGAACCAAACTTCTAGTGATTTTCCAGCATGAGACAATCACTTATCTTAACTTGAGCAATTATTAGATAAGGCTCTGTACCTACCCCTGAGTGCATAGTTCAGACTTCTGTACAAATAAATATGCTTCCTCTCCATAGCCATCTAAATTAAAACAGTTATTTGTTAAAAGAAAAGTTTTACTTCATAGCTGGCAGTCCCTCTTCCTTTTCCCAAACCGTGCTCTTCAACAGAATGAGACAATTTAATTCACAGCAATTTTCATCTGTCCCAAATCCTTTGGAAGTTCAAATATTTCTCAAGGAGATGGAAGACATTAAAACCTAACTTCTCTTATTTACCAGTGATGAGATTCTCTTGCATTTAAGGGGTCTTGAAAATGATCTCTGCAGCTTACTCCTATAGATCTGGGATTCCACGGTAAGAAGCAACCCTACTTACATACCCGTGTGCAGGATTTTAGAAGCAGCTCCTCTTTTTCTCTTCCAGAATACTGTCAGAAACACCAAAGTGTTGTCCTCTCTGTGGTGACAGAGGTGCTGAAAAGAGGAATTTGCAGCTGAGGTTTCACCAGATGCTTTTAGTGTGCCCCGCTAATTCTATGGGGCTTGCTTTATTTTGCCTATAGGAAAGGTTAGGCTCACAAAAGGCATAGTATGGCCGCAAAGGTTGTGAAATGGTACATAACTAATGATTTTTAATATCAGAATAATGAAGCCAAGCTGAGAAATATTAATCTTTAAAAAAAATGTAAAGAACTACAGCTCTGTTTCCATGGCAAACCACATTTTGCACATTATCTATCAACTGGGGATTACGGTGGCATAGTAAATAGAAGGGGTAAATACAAGAGAGAGGCACTGCGTCTCCGTCTGCAGAAATCAGCGGCGCTGCCAGTGTGCAAGTGTAGCAGCCTTCTCTACAGCTGACGGCCAGCCTCACCAAAATGGCAAGGTTTCCTCCCAACCTCCCCAACCCCTGGAGGCCCCACAGTGCCTCAGCCCCAGCTCCTCATGAAACCCCTGACCTAGGGCTCAGCATCTCACTGCAACAAGCAGTTGACTAACAGGGGTTTCTCTACATCTGAGTTTATTTCTTGTCCTCGTATGGGAGGTTTTAGAATTTGCTGTCACAGCAGCAGCAGCTGCCTCATCTTTGCTTTGAAACACCCGTTTGCTGCAGCTGCTCTCCCCTGAGACGTACTGAACTGCTGCCTTTGCTGAAGGGCACCTTGAATGCAGCTGCAGCCCCTCCAGGCACTGCTGCACCCTCCTTGGGGCGGGGGCTGCAGCACCCTCCCGGGGAGCTGGGAGGTGGTGGGGAGCCCACAGCCTCGGTCCCACCCGGAGCAACACTGCCACGTACCTGAGGAGCTAGCTTTTGTACCCCATGGCACTCGCCCCCACCAGCAAAGGAACAAGGAAAAATCCCACCCCAAGATTTTGCAAACTTCCTGGAGTTTGCAAAACCCTGCTATAAATAGACCTCTAATAGGACACTGTAATGGGATACAATTTATTTCCACATCTGATGGGCTGACCTTCATCATCACTCGAGGCTCTACTTGTCATGAATTATGGGCAATTCACTCACTAGTGGAAATAAATTGTATTACCAGTGCTCAGCATCGTGTCCTCTGCACAGCACACACAGATGGACAACAGCTCTTTGCCAGCGCTGTCAGGAACTCGCTTCCTCCCATACGGGTGCAAAATCCTCCTTTGGGGAGCCACTCGGCAGCTATTTGACCGGACAGGTTCATGAGCCAGCTCAGGAGGTGCAGGACGGCAGCAGCCGCCCCGCTCACAGCCTGGGGCTGCACGCAGCATCACCGCACCTCCAGGGCAGCGCTGGCCGAGCTGCCGCTGGCCTCCTGGTTTCCAGTGCTGTGGCACAGAATCATCATCCCTTTTTCAAAGGGGATTATAGGGCTTCATGGGGATTAGACTTAGCAATCTGGGCCCTGTGCCCCCCAGAACACCATCTGCCCCTGGCTCCTGCCTTGCTCCACCCTACCAAGCCCTCCACACAGGTGACAAGTGAACAGGAATCATGAAAAGCAGTCATACCATTAATCAAGCACAATTAAGACCAATATAAACAAAAGCATTTAATGCTGAGCAGAGCCATGGCGATGTTAAAAATGGAGGCTGGCACAGCAAGCTGCACTGACCCCAGGTAGCAGAGCCCGTGTGCCAGCCTGCCCCCGCAGCATCCCCCTCGTGTTTCAGCATCGCGTGTCGGCATACGCTGGGCAGTGGGGCAAACAGAGCGCAGCTCCCAGAGCCTGGACACTCACACCATCAGTCCCAGGCCCTGTGCTGCCCCGGTCCCCACACACCTCCAGCCGCCAACACAAGTTTGACGTTTTGCCCGGGCGTGCTGGTGGCAGCAGTTTCAGAGCAAGCCTAATGGATGCATTCAGGCTTGTGATTAAGCATGAGCCTATGGGCACACAGCAGTGAGCTGCTGCGCTTAAGGCCGTTTGTTCAGCAGATCGCTGAACAGGTCGCTACAGCCCTGCTGGAAATGGAAGCACCAGCACAGGACCGTGGTGCACCAAGGGCTTGGTGGGCAGCGCTGTGCCGTGACTCCACGCTGCTTCCCGGCGGTTAGCAGCACGGAAAGGGCAAAGATGGGCCACATGGGTGTGGGCAGGAAACAAGAGAGGTGCTCTGGAAAAACTGCCTTATGGACCCACAGCCACACAGATTGATAAAGGCCACAAATCTCAAGTTTGAGACACGAGGATGCAAGCAGTGTAACAATGCTTGGAAGCCAGCACAACGATTTCTTAAAATAAACCCTTTTCTTCCTTTGCTCTTTAACAGGCAAGGGTGGAACATGGAACAAAAATGGGTTTCATGCAGAAAAGCTCCAGCACGCAGCTGGGCCGGGGGAGCAGGGTAGGAGCTGCCCCCGACTCGTGCTGCTGCGGAGGCGCGAGCAGCCCCGGTGCACACACAGCGCCCTGCCTCTGCCGAGCTGTCAGCGGGCTGGGAGTTATTGCCAAGTTCTGTATTTATAATGTGCTTGCCCATGCATACACAATAAAGGATTTCTTGAGCTATGTGGTGATGAGCTCCTGTGTAGCTCAGATTAGAGAAGAGCTTGTGGTTAGTATTATGCAAGGCACACATGAAGCAGGAATTCATTATTTCATGCTAGAAATTCTGTACCTGGAATTCTCCTTAAAAAGGAAAGAGCAGCTCAAGCTTGCCAAAGAGCAGCAATCCCCTTGCTCCCCATGAATGTTTCCAGCCCCTCTTTCTCCCAGCAAAGCCCCATCCCTGCCCGCAGGAGCACAAGTGGTCAGCCTGCACCACAACAATTCATTAAAGGCAGCAGCAAATATCACAGTTTATCAACAATTCATCAAGGCCCAGACCAAGATGTGGCCAAACATGAGGTAAGTTATAATCCACAAGATCAAAGAATAAGCCACCCACTACCAGGAGACGCTCCGGGCCCTGCCAGGGGGGCAGGAGCAGAGCAGAGCTGCCCTCCCACCAGGACCCTGCAGGCCACCACGGCCATCCCTTGTGAGCACCCTGCATGAAGAACACTCTGAACTCTGAGGGCTTCAGCTCCCATAGCTTGGCTTCCCAGTACCAATTTGTTATTGAGCTGGCAGCTTTATAATTAGCTGAGAGGAATTTGCTGTTCTGTTTCCTCTTGGATTCACACAGGTGAGCTCTCACAAGAAACTTCCCTTCCCTTGCCAGCTAATGAACTTAGCTGCTCCCCGAAGACTGAGTCCCTTCTCCAGGTCTGAAAATACAGTGAGGATTGGATACAGCAAGTAATACATCAGCATTCTTCAGCCACTCTGGCTTGTTTGTAAATAAATTAAGTGACAGAAATGCCTTCTGCTTCTCCTGATGTAGGCACAGAAATAATCTCTGCAAGCCAGTGGTTCAGAGCTCCTTCCTCAAGCCGTGGAAGAATGTCAGTGCTTCTCTGCTGCTTGAGTCAAGCTAGCTAGCACTTAGATGACTGATGTGCTCTCGCTGCTAACACCTAGGCAGTAAATCAAGAATTAGCCTACATGAAGTCTAAAAGGAAAAAAATTCATTAAAAGTTGAGCAGGAGAGGAAAGCAAGTTTTGTTCTGTAGTTCAACATAGGCATATTGGAAGGAGGATCAGAACTGCAGCAGCAGAGGAGTTCAGAGACTAAATGCTTTTCCTACACTGATGCAAGAAAACTGAGCCTATCCTCCCTAAACCTAAGCGCTGTCTTTTCTCCTTAAAGTTACCCTAGGCACGGATTTCACAAAACACTGACTACATTTAACCTTTATGACTCTTTTTTTCCCTATGGACTAGCTAGAGCTTAAAGGAGATCTAAAATCCGGAAGAGACTTTGCCCTTTTGTCAGCACCATGCAGTTACTAGGAGCCCCCCGGAACACAATCAGCTCCAGCTCCCCACACACACCTCACCCCCCAACATGCAGGGCACCCCCTCAGCCCCACACTTATGGAGCTGACCCCACAGCAGGGTAGGGCTTCTGAGTTAAAAGGCCTCACGGCTGCCCAGCTGGGTGATGGCTGCTGAGCATCCTCCTGGGTAGGCAGCTGTGTGCTCCGGGGGCCAGCAGTGCTAGAAGCAGGGGGCTGGGGCTGGGGCTGGGGGGTTGAATGGAGACTGCTCTAAGTCTCTTGCAAAGCTTTCTAGGCTAGGAGGTCCTACTGCAAAGCAAGTGTATGACGTTTTCCAGTGGGTAGAGGTTTAGAGGACAATATATACTAAACGCTTGTTTCTCTTTCTGTCTTGTAACTGTGTAACATCAGCTTCTTCTTGCGCTATGCTAGCATAGTCTAGAAGTGGCCAAAATCATTCAGCTGCAGTCATCGGGGTTTTGTGGGGTGCAGGTAAAGGAGGTAATGAAGGTGTTCTCAGTGTGCTATGAAAAGAGAATCTTTTTCTCCCAATACTGTGGCCCTCTTTCAGCCCCTCTATAGCTGAGATATGCCCTGAGAGGCTTGTGGAGGCCTTTATGGACTTTTTTTCTAGCTTCTTCTCAAGGAGAATTAAGGTCCTGACCTCTTTTCCTGGCTGCCTGAAATGATCCTTTTCCATAGCTCTTCCTCTCTCTTTGAGAGGTACATGAGCACTTAACTATCTTCTTTTTAGTGTTGGCTCTAAAACAAGCTTTCCTGTTTTTTCCTTTGTATATAGCCCTAGTATGTAACTTGCTTTATGAAACATGGGGAATTTCCTAGAAAAAAAGGCCACTCCTATGAGAAGGTATAGGAGAGTCCCAATGGCTAAGCAAGAGACTCTGAGAAACTTCTGAGTGCACGTTTTAAAATCAAAGCTTGGGGATGCAAAGAAGCATTGTAAGCAGGTGCATTATGCCTCTTTGTGCATAATGCTTTTTTTTTTTTTTTTTTTTTTTTGTAGCTGCTGTGGACACCCTCCCTTCCCTTGAGTCAGACAGCTCAAAATAGATGAGTGCCCCATGTCTTTGATGCCGAGAGCTTCCTTTGGTTGAAATCACTTTAGTTCAAATAGACTGAAAATACCAGCTTATTTTTAATAATACATCATTATTAAAATGCTTATAGGACAAAAATCTGTCACTCTTCTTAATTATTTCTGCAGAAACTCAGTGTATGTTTTTCAAACAGTAAGGTACTACAAGGGTATCTTTCCTGTCTTCCTAGCTGCAGATGCATAGAGAATCCTAATTAAAACCTTTAAGTCTCATTCCATTTACAAGAAGGAGTGTATCATTTTTCTTTTAGTTTTTTTAATACAGGGTCTCAATGCCCATTACAAAAATTCCAATGCATCTTTGAAGTTAGCAGCTAATTATATTTCTCCAAGTTATATATCTGGAGTTCTAGAAGTGGGGAAAGGCAATTTACTTTTTTTCTCATTTAGCATAACAATCTCCAAAGCTTTATTGGAGCTCCAGTGAGTCATGCTATAGATCAGAGCCCAGGCTGGGAAGAGGAGGAATTTGGGGGTAAGGCAGGATGCTTACTCAGCTCTTCCTGGCTTCTTCCCTTGTTAGTATGCCATCCCCACCAGGATGCTCTCTAATTGTTTGTTGAATGACCGCAATGCTTTTTGCCTCAATAACTTTGCTTGGTAGGTCATTCAACACATTCATTATGGGGGCACCTGCTAGCACTGCTGTAGCTAAGGGTCTGTCAGCATTTTACGGGAGTTTATAACTTGGCTGTAAATGCTTGTGTGGAGCTGAAAATTGTTGCATGATTTCTCCCAGGCAGAAACAGGCTGGTTCAGCCCATTTGTTACCTTGTCACTTCACCCAGGTGCTGTCTTCAGGCTGCAAAGAGCACAGCTCCTTTGTGTGCCCCGGGGCCACTGTCCTCTGCTCAGCACCTGCGCTGCGCTGCTGGCTTTGGGCTGGGGCTGGCTCTGTCTCCTGCAGCACAGCAGCCGCCGTGCAGGGTGCAGTCCCCCTGCTGTGCTGCTCCCCCTGGCAGCACCTCACACCAGCCTGGTGGGAGCAGGGAGGACAACAGCCTCTGGGCACCGTGGGGCTCCAGGCGCCCTGCAGCAGCTTGTGGTGCTGGCACGCGTCTACGGGGGGCACCTGGGTGCTGGCTGGGGGCCTGGTCCCAGGGGAAGCCTGGGTAGCTGCAGCCTTCATTAACCTTCCTTACAGGCTTCAGCCTGGCAGTCCTCTGCTACTGCTTTAGAAAGATCAGTCAGTTACACTCAGAACTTTGCCTCTTTTCTTTTCACAAAAGTAAACCTAAATGTTTCCTGAGATGGACCTGAAAGTTGCGCATTAGCCCAAAGAAATGCATATCTGGGCAAGCTGTGGTACCTGATGATTGTGGGCATAAGTAGTTCTGTTCGTTTTCATCCTACCAAGGCTGCACTTGAAATAATGTAAAGAAAGAAACAGAAACCAAGTAAACTCTTCCACATGCTGGAACGCGGGGGTGAAACTGAAGCCAGTTCCCAGCCGGCTCACAGCTCAGCCCCTGTACTTCTGCCCCGAGTACAACAGCTAAGGCGATGGGCACCTCTGCGCCTGCCTGCACCAGGGGCAGTGTGTCTACCCCCTGGCAGCTGATTTATCCCCTTCACTTCTGTGTGTCTTATTGTTGGGGCTGTCTCAGACCCTGACTGTTTTTCCAAACTTGTCTGCTAGCACTCAGCACAGATGCTGACACCAGGGGTGAGTTCCCAGAAGTGTTTTTTGGGAGCAAAGGAAAAGGACTCAAATGGACGGAGACCAAAATGGTTCTGGGCAGCTCTGTTGGCATCAGGATCTGTTTACGGTTCATCTTCCTGCGAGCTCTCACCCTCTCTGCGGATGGAAGAGATGCTGGTGGCTTCAGGAGCGGAGGAGAAACAAGCAGGCCCCTCAGGCTCCAGCCCCTGCTGCTGCTCCCAGGTGGCAGCCACGGGCCCGTGGTGCTGGAGCCCCTGTGCCCTCCTGCGGCCCGGTGTGAGGCCGGGTGTCTGCAGCCCTTTACTGCCTTGGTTATTGTGCTATTGAGCTGAAAGTGCTCCCAGAGCCTTGGTCTCCAGCATGCTGCCTTGAGTGCTTAGCCCAGAAATGAAGTCCGAGCTGTGCAGTGATGGGGAAATGCCACCCTCACGTGCCCTGCACCAGGCAGAGCCACTTCCCCGTGCCTCTGAGGACAGAGCCCTGCTCTGGGGTGTGAGGACCGGGCAGCTGGGCCTTGCCCCGGGGCCGTGGAGCGGTGGTGGTCGCTGGGTCAGGGCTGTCGGCACATGTGGGCTGCAGCACAGAGATGTTTCGCTGCTGGGGAACCAGCAAGAAATTAAATTCTCCACTTGGCTGGTCTGGGTGACTCGGCTTTGCTCTGCTGACTTGTTCCTTCATTATTGTTTGGCTGTTAACTGACTGCAAGCTTGTCTTGTCTGTTTAATGCCAGCACAACGGCTCCGTGGGAGGCAGAGCCTCACTGGTGTTGCCTGAGCGTGCTGCATTACTGTCCTCACTTTGTTCCCTCTGTGGACAGGAGGGAGAAGCCCCCAGGTGCTGCAGGGCCCAGCAGCTGCCCAAGGGTTTTCTCTGTGGCCGGAGCAGCCCTGTGCTGGCAGGGGCTCAGTGTGTGGGGGCCACGCACGTGTCCTGGCCGGGGGGGCAGCCTGGGCTGGCCCAGGCAAGCTGCGGACAGTCATTATTAAGATTAATCTTCCCATCACACCTCTTGGAGCATGACAAGGGAATCTCCAGGCAGATGGGTTTGTGATGGACGTGCCTGTCCTGGCTCTCTGCGGTGCCCGGTGCAGCCACACCTGGAGCCGTGGAACCAGGGGGATGAGTGTGCAGGGGCTGCCCATCATTGGGCATGGGGTGCTTTGGCCCCTAGAGGGGCTGCAGGGAATGCCTGCATGATGTCTCCATTCATCAGCTCCCTTTTTGGCATTGTGCTCTGTGCCAGACACAGGGCTCTGCCCTCTGGGAGCAGCCATGGCAGCTGGGCTGAGCCAGGGTCTCAGAAGTGTCTGAAGCAGTTACATGGTGCCTGGGGCCCAACTGATGCTCAAAACATCTCCATGCTGGGCTTTGGTGCTCTGCAGCACGACTCCACAACACGGGCCTGCCTCATCCGTGTAGCTCATGGCATGTGCTTCAGCATTACTCTGTCCAGAGCTCACGGGACACAGGAGGAGGAGGCACCCAGTTCACAGACCTTGATTAAGCTGGCATAGTGGGTAGCACTCCTGGCAGCAGCATTAATTTCCCAACTCTGTGTGGCTGCTGCTTCCCATTGCAGACAGGGCATCCGGCATCCATTGCATTGCTCTGTCATTCTGAAGGCTGGAGACCCTGTCATTCTGAAGGCTGGAGACCCTGTAGCTTGTTGGGTTTGGGGCTGTTACGTTATGGACAGCAGACGTGTTATTTGTAATGTGCCACTTTGCTCTAAATACACTTTTCTGTCTAGACTCTTGCATTTTGGAGACTGCACTGTGGACCAGATGCAAGTGCCCAGGAGCTGATCTGGTGTGGGGTTGGAGCCATGCACCCAGGTAGACCTGGCCCCTCTTGTCCCAGGTGTTTGGGCAGCTGGCAGCAGATGGGGTGTTGGTTTTGTCCCACTTGATGGGTCTCTGCTTGGGAGGCTGACTGCCTGGACTTGGCGGTGGAGCCACTGCAACCAGGCCCTCAGAGCAAGGCTTAGCAAGCATTGTAGAATTTTGCTTAATTAAGAGCAAGTGGGGAATTTAAAGATTGGGTTTTCGTCATCCTGTGATAAATTAACCTTCTTTTTGCTCAGGAGGACAGGCAAACACTTGAGATCAATGATCTTGCTGATGCTTGGCCTCTTCCCTGTTTGGAGGGGGGGGGGAAAAACACAAAGTGTGTCAGCCCGGGCCCCTCCTGCTGCATTGGGGGGCAGCAAATGGAATGTCTGTGGGTAATGATGATGAATGGCATGATTCATACCAAAACTTGGACCTAAACCTGGAATTTTAGGCCCTATTCATGGAATAAGACAGCTCCTGCTGTGCTATTTGGTGGAATTTACAGTGCAACTGAAGGCTCTGGAGTTCTCCAGGAAAATCTCCCTGAAGACAGGGCAGTCCTTGGGCTGCTGACTTACGCCTGCATTTAAAGGACCAAAGGGCTCACGTTTCCATGTAGTAATGACAGCCTGCAAACATTGATCTGACCGTAGGGAAGCCAGCATGGCCACGTGCTGCTCCAGGCAGGTGGGGCAGCACTTGTCGCTCCCTGCTCCCAGGCGCTGCACCCTGAGCACCGTGTCCTGACCCCGACCCACTGGGCACCTCGCACCGTTCACGGGTGGGGTTGTGTTCAACATTGGGGATTAGACAGAGGGTCAGAGCCCGAGACCCAAGCAGCTGTCAGGAGCTGGGGTCCAGAGCTGGGCCTGGCAGCCCCTGGCCCTGTAGCCTGAACCAAAGGAAGCTGACACAAAATGAGTCCTAGTCTCTAGTCTTTTCATTTTTGAGCATTTAAAAGAAAATAATAGTGTTTTCAGTTTCTCAGAAATCACTAGTTAGATGATGCAACACCTGCTGCTCTGTCCAAACAATGCTGATCCTGATCTGCAGTTTTTGCTTTTCTAAACTCCTTCTTTAAATGTATTCTTATACAGCAGTGTTGACCTTTTCCACCAGCCCCTGTGGAGTGAGGTTGTATCTTGTGTAAAAGTCATATCAAATGGGCCACAAAAAATCACTCTTGCCTGATTAAAATGAATAGTCTAGACGACATGTGCATTTTCCTTCTGTGTCGTTAGCTTTGTGTGAGAGCTTGCAGCAATCAGGGCATTTATGGGAGAAATACAGCTACAGGTACTGCTAGCTGCCTTAGCGGATACTAATTACAATCCTTGTAAGGATTGATTTGCAAAGAAAATTTCTATTGCCTCAAGGACAAATGCTTGTGCAAATCATATTATTGTGTATAAAGAAATTGGTAACACTTTGTGAAACAGTTCATTTATAAATACTTTACTATTTATTAAATTAAATGGTATAACAATCCTTTTGCTAAGTTAAAATATAGTGTTTTTTTTTTTTCTTCATTATTTCTGTGCTGTGAAACAGGCTATTAGATTTTGGTCTATATCACTTGTTAAGATTTTATCGTCTGTGCATTTTGTAACATGCTGCATCTTAGACGTCTAGGGCACCCGTGCTGTGCTGAAGGCAATATGGAAGGTAGCTAACTTCAGCAACCCCTTTCCATTTTCTTAATTTGGTCCTGAAGTTCTAGAATAGAATAATTCTGAAATTGCCTGTTTTTTGGAGCATGGGATTTCACTGTGCCAAATAACACAAACTACAAGCCATCTCCATAATTATAGGTTTCAATTCTGAAGTGAAAATGGTCCGTACCCAGGCTCTGTTGGAAACAGGTCTGGATGCTTTGGGGACCAAGGTTAACTGCTTTTAAAACATATGAGAAGTGTTTCCCACCCAGGAGCAAGTGTGCTCGTGGAAAGCTCCATTTGAATTCACCTGTGCAAGCTGCAGCAAGCAGAAGCGTGTGGCTGCCTGGTCAGGCAGCAGGAGCGATCCTGTGTGGGTTCCCGGCCCCTCCGGCACAGTTCACACAAACAGCAAGTGCCCAGCACGGGTCCCTGACCTCCTGGCAGGACATCTGATTGCTGCTTAGGGGAGGATCAGCAGCTCCCTCATCCACGCACTCAGTCCTCCCCAGAGAAGCTGGTGGAGACTTGCTGATGGGAAGCATCCTGCACAGTGTCCAAATCCTTGGGCTGGTTTGGGTGTTGCTACTGTGTGCAAGCCACCCATGCTCAGAGGTGCTGGTGCTTCGCTCTGCTCATGCTGTTGGTCAGGAGCTGAGTTCTGGTTATTTGCATTCCCATGGAGGGTGGAGTGAGGCCAGGCCCTGTGTCCAGATTCACCATTGTCCCCCTGACCACACTTCCAGCATGGAAATTATCCAGTTATTTTATTCCTATTGTGTACTTTACCTTGAGAAATTAGGAAAGGAAGAACTGTGCAAGGGGAGATGAGAACGTTAGTTACATTTATCAGTAATCAAGGACCTGCACGTTAATGGTGCTGTGCCAGCACTCCCAGGTTTACCACCTCCGTTCCTACTTGGAGAAAAAGAAGTTGACCTTGCCTTCTAAAATTCTTGTCCACTCTGGAAAACAAGCAGACAGGACATCTTTACTGAGCTAGAAATTTCTCTTGAATGTACCCTCCTTAATTTATGTTCCCTCTCACTTCATTGCCTGCAGCAAAACCCATTAATGGTGGCAGTTTGTGACACAACTGCAGGCTCCTCTAATGGGTAGCTCTCCTGCAATTCCACAGCTCTCTTGCTTCAGAGGAATTTGCTGGCATTGTGGTGCTCAGCTTCTCCCCCTCTATTTCCCAGACTCCAGAGACTAATCCTTCCTTCAGTTGGTTTTGCTGCTACTATGGCAATATTTTCTCCCCCATAGTGGTAATCATACAATGGTCTCTGAGAACAGCAGGAGAAACGGTGCCTGTTAGATGCATAAAAGGTAAGATGAACTACATGTCATAAAACTTTTAAAAGTTCCTTTTTTGTGTTTGTGCGGGGGTTATTTTATATGGCTTTTGATATGAAGCTAAAATTGCACATCAAAAAGGATAATGCATCTTTAAGCTGTTACAATGACTTCTAAATTTTTCATTTAATGTCAGTGAGGAAAAAACCCCCTCAGTTGGCTGAGTTACGTTGGTGAGATGGCTGTTTCATTCCATAAAGTGTCTGCAGTGGATTTGAACAGTAGGAAATCCAAGGGTGATAAATAGCTATTTCTAAGTAAATTTCATGCAATTGCCCTTTGGTTAAAGTCTTTCCTCTCAGCACTTTCCTGTGCACATAGCCCAACTAATAATATTCAGGAGCAAGTGCTTTCCAGTGTGACAACTGATTGCACTTTGAAGCAGTAAATGGCTGATTTCATAATTGGTATAATTTTTCACAAGTACCTGAATGTCATATACAGAAAGAATAAGCAACCTGGACTTAATACGGGAGCTTTTTCAATTCTCCTAAAAATCAATAATGTATTAAACCCCTCTAACTGATTAAAATAATGTGAACCCTGAGTAGGTTTTGTGAGGAAGGCAGGTTTCTTCAAGGGTGGCAGATTTATGGCAAAAGGGTTAATACATGGGGAGAATGGGGATATGTTACAGATGGAGTCAGTTTTCCTAATTAAACTTTTATCAAGATTTTCCTGGTTTGAATTGTTTCACTTAGTGCAATGGAAAAGAGCATTTCCTTTATTGTTCAGGCCAGCACTTGCAGCGCTCACATGTGCTGAGAGCACTGTCCTCACGGAGAAGGTGATTATAATAACAAGAAAGATGGTATCCATTCTGAAGATTACATGCTAGCTCCAGAGGATTCCTCTGCCCTGTGACAGGAAAAGGCACAGAGCAGTTTTTCAGCGGTGAGCTTGTGTTTTCACGGTGTGTGGATGCCTGTGCAGTCTCCTGTATGGGCTGGAGACCAGGGCACAGGACCAGCTCTGGCCTGGGGAGGATGTTGCAGTAGAAATTACTTCCCTTTGTGGTGGGCAACTTTTTTTTTTTTTCCTCTTTGCATAGGAAAGTTCAATTAGTGTCACAGTGACATGAATGTTATTAGCAGTGTTACAAAAGAAAGAGCCTATCTATCAGGAGATAAACGGAAGGTTATATTTTTTTTTTCCTCAGGATTTTAAGATTTCTTGAAGTCCTTTCAGGAGGACTACTGAGAAAAAATGTTTGAAGATCTATCAAGAAAACATTTGTAAAGAGAAAAGCACAGATGCAGTCTGACAGCAAGGACATGCAGGCAGGTGCAGGGGTTCCTGGCCCCGCGATGGCTCCATTGGGATGTCCGGCAGCCGAGTGTGCGGCCAACGTCAGGGGGGGTCAAACCAGCGGGGTGCTTAAAAACCCGATGACTTCCATTAAAGCTTGCGCCAGCTCCTGCAGCCCGTGGTGCTGTTTTAGTCCCAGCGCTGTTCTCCCCCCAGCCAAGTGGCACTGTGTCCCCTGCCCCCAGGGGACACGTCCCCACCTACCCTATTGCAGGCCCCTGGGTGCCAGCTGTGACCCTGCCTGCCCCGCGCGCTCCCGGTGCTCTGCGGCCCCGTCCCTCCCCAGGAAGGCTCTTATCTCCCTGGAGCTGTCATACACAGGTGATTTGGGGAATCTATTGAAACTTCACTTCTCAAGATCAAACATCTTAAGCTCCATATTATTCACATTTGTCTACTGTTTCTAACTCATTTCCCATTTTCCAGCTGAGGAACTCTGCCAGAAGCGCTCTTTGCCAGAGATTAAAACAATTTAGGAAGCAGACACCCAATTCCTTTCTGTGGATAGTAGGCAAATTGGATATCTGTGAGAAGCAAGCAAATTTTATTATCGACAGATAGTTTGCTACTTAACTATCCTTAAGAATCCCCAAGTATTTACAGGTTTTTGTTGAGTGTCCCGAGCCAAACAGAAAACATCGGAGCGTGCTCTGCTCTGTGGAGGGACCTGGAGCCTCTTGGCCCTGCCTGGCCCCTGTCCATCTGTCTGTGCGCCGTCAGGTGCACCTCCTGCGCCATGCTGCCACCCCTCCAGGGCAAGCTGCTCCCGGGCTGGGTGCTGCAGCCCCATCCCTTCCCCGTGCAAGTGAGCAGCAGCTCAGGACCGGAACTTGTGTGCTTGGGATGTGGCTGCGCATGTCCAGGTCGCCCAGCACAGCCGCTGCCTTGCCCACCGTGGTGTCGGAGCCTTGTGCTCCATCTTACTGCTGGCTTTTGAAGTGCTCCCGCAGGGGCTGCAGCGTGACAGCTCCCAGAGAGCCGACCCCTGGCTGGGGCAGCTGTGGCCATGGTGCGGGGGGTGCCCGGGCTGCACTCAGGGGAGCCTGGCACTGCCGCACGTGTCGCTGCCACGCGTCATGCAGCTTGTGCCGCCATCACCGAGCACAAGCTACTGAAGTGAGAGCAAGTGTCTGGGAGAAATGAGCAGAACTCAAATGCCACAGGCTGAAGCGCAACCGTAAAGGAGTCTTCATGGTAGCTGTGTTCTGTTCAGGGCTCAATGTTTTATACCCACCAGAAAAGCTTTGTTCTGAGTTCGTTGGAGGCAATGTGCTGTTATCCTAACGCAGCTTGTGCTGTGTGAATTTGCTTAGATGTTTGTAATGAGGCCAAGGGACATGTGAAATAGCATTTATGTCATTAGCAGTGGCTCTCATTGATTTGTATCAAAATAGCTGTTTTAAATGTAATTACCACTAATTTGTGAAAATGCACCATTAGATATGTAAATTCATTGGCTAATGGCTGCATGAGGCAGACTACATTGAGTGGCATGACGTGGGCTAACGAAACCGGCATCATTTCTCAGCTTGCTAAGCAGGTTCCTGTGAGCTGGTGGGTGCCAGAGGGCTCGCTGGCCTCCGCCGGGCTGCGCCAACATCAGCGTGCACCGGCAGCAGGGTGGGAGCAAAGGGGGCTCGGAGGGGCCGTCCCGGCAGCATGGTCCTCAGTGCCCTGGTGCACGGCAGCGATGCCTCACGGCCCTGCTGCAAGCGTGGTACGCAGGGCTTTGGTGGGTACTGCCAGGATCCAGGAAAACAAAGGGGCAATGGCTCTTAAATTTACACAAAGATCAAAAAAAATCATGGGATCGTTCATCAGGATTGCTGTAGTTCTTGACCACATAGTAAATGATTTATTTAATCTTAATATATTCCATAAAGAGTCCCCATATTTCCATAAATATGTCATATCTACCTAATACATAGTAATGAACCTGCTCCAAGGGTAAATAAATAAGATCTAAGCTCAGCAAGCCAATGTTTATCAAAGGGAGATATACAGATATTGAGTCCTTTAAAGTACCATTCTTCACAGCAATCGCAGCCAAGTTAGGCAATTTATAACATGTCAAGTCAATTAGAAGTCCCAGTGGGCACAGCGTGAGCCTGGGTGTGAAAAGGGGTAAACCTCTGATGAGGAGTGGGTCTGTGGTGCGTGTCCAGGGGGTGTGCACTCCAGTGGGTGTGAGCACGCTTGTGCACGGCCGCACAGCTGGCACACTGCTGTGCAACACTGCAGGGAAATGCCACCAGTGCTGCTCCTCCCTCACGGGTACTTCGGAGCTAGGGGGGAGTTTTTTCCAATACATTATCCATCTACTATGGCTATTTTAACATGAGTTACTTTATTTTGGGATCTTTTAGTCTCCATGTTTAGAAAAAAAAATCTTATTTTTTGTTTTGAAGCTTTTTTATTTAAAGCAATTGAAGTAGTTTCAAGATAAATTTTTCTTGGATTGCTTTAATTTTACTTATTGCATTATTTCCATGGAGTTATGTGTAGTAGCGCATAACATAGCATAATATACTAGTCAAGTATTTATTTTTATACAAATACATTATGATACAATTGCAAATGGAATTAACCATTAATTTGTAAAAGTTGCACCTTTTAATCTTATTTTCTATAGCAAAGTGTTTCCTGTCTGTGTTGTAATTAGTTTGACAAAGTCAATAATAATAGAATATTCTGATTATGTCAATATGACATGTAATATTATGCACTTCTACTACTATTATGCATATTATGACATGACTTGACATGATATGACAGGTCACATTATGCACTACTACTGATGTCATAAAATAATGTAAAAGTAATGAAAACAAATTTTGAAATGAAAAATTTTTAATGAATTCATGATTTTTTCTAAGACAAATTCCTAGGCCAATTGTCTTCATTTCCAATTTAAAAAAAAAAAAAGTTCGTTTTCTCTTCATCCAGAAGGCAAAAGGGTTCTGTAACATTTCCACGAGCAGGGAGCCCCTTGGTTTTGATCCGCTCACCAGCCCGAGCTGCTTCCTCAGCGCGCAGCTCACTCACGGCCCACACGGGCACCTTGATGCCTGCAGCCTGGCATTTGGCACGTCTCACCCGCTCATGCACGGGTGCTCTGGGTGCACGTGGGTGGGTTGCCCCGGGCAAAATGTGCCACAGGGCCCCTGTCCTGGGGCAGAAGCTGCTGGAATGCAGGGCTGTGTGGTTCCCTTCCCTTTCCCTCTGCCTGCCGCTTTCCAGCTCTGCTGCCACTCACCCTGCTCTGCTCGGGGCGCTTGCAGAGGACGTGGATCAGTCTGCTTCTTTCCCAAGTAAAATATTTTATTCCTCACCCCCTACTTCACTGCCTGCTCATTGCTTTGGTCACCCACAATACAATCTGGTTTTGTGCTGACTTTTAAAATCCTGAAAAGTGGGACATAGAAAACTCCGTGTAAATCTCGGCCGTGTCCTGGCAGCTGATAAGATGTGTGTGATGGAGACGCTTGCTGACATCAGAATGGCAAATGGTTTATTTGTGAGCTTTTTAATGTGAAGTGTGCAGCATGCTGCTCCTATTTTATATTCATTTTTACTGAGATACAGTGATAATTCTCACCTCCCAGAGACACCAAGCAGTTTGGAAAACATTTATAACAAGTCATTAGTGAGCTGGATGCTTAAAACTCTGAGTCTGTCCTGGTTTCATATACGTTGTACTTCTGAAGGTGTAGATTCCCTCTGCAAATCATTAAGAAAAATTGGTACTTGCTGGCAGGTAGGTAGGAGTTTTAGTGGCCTGGAGATTTAAGCAGAAATCGAATATGGTCACCAGGGAATGTAGATTGTGCTCGACATTCTCCTACCTAAGAACCAGTCAGATAACGCAGCAGCTGGAATTTGGATTCATTTTTAATGAAATACTTTTTGCAACAATCCTACAGCAGCCCCAAATGGTGGCAGATCAGAGGACTGCCAGGTGGAAGATCTCCGCCTGTCTCAGCTAATTCAGGAGCCCTTTTCTCCGCACAGGGCCAGGGCCGCCTGGGGAGCGGTGGCTGCGGGCGTGCAGCTGAGCACAGCCATGGCAGGCAGGGGCACGGGGCGTGCGTGGGGCAGGCGGCAGCTGGTGACTGCAAAGAGCTGCACGAAGGAGAGGCCCCTGGCAGCCCCGAGCCCTTTCACCTGCGGCCGTGCACCAGGACGGACCATGCGGCGCAGCTGCCGAGGCGCCCCTTCCAGCACATGGCTCAGCAGGGGTGGCGCCAGGCGCGCCCAGGCCTGCCGGCTGGGTGCAGCCCCCGCAGCCCCGCGAGGCTGGGCTGGCGCGGCTTTCCAGCGCTGTCTGCCTGGGAAGGGGGAGGACCTGCTCCAGGGCCCGCTGGCCCTCAGGTGCGGTGGGCAGGCGTGCACCTGGCTGGCTGCTGGGTGCTGCTTCCCAGCCTGCTGGGCGCCTCCAGCGCCTTTGGGTGCCCTGGCACATCCTGCGCCCCCCTGGCAGTGGGACGGGGGCACCAGCAGCATGGCTCCCTCTCGGCAGCCTCGCTGCCAGGTTACTGCTGAATCCCCTGGCACCGCTGCCCAGCACAGAGGAGCCACGTGGGTACGTGGGCTCTGGAGGCCTTTCTGAGGGGCCGTGGGTCTCTATGGCAATGCCAGCCGAGTGTGACAGGCCTGGCCAATGCAGTCCACAGAGGAGCCAGACCCAGACGGGGTCTCCTCCTGACCTGAATTTCCAGCCGTTATAGGACCCGCGGCCCCACGCCTACCTCCCCAGGCACTTGGAGGCCCCCCCTCGATGTTCCTGTTTTACCATGACCAAGTCCCATCTTTGCCATTTGCCACCTCAGGGGGCAGTGGAAGTCTCTGCACAGAGTTGTCCCCTCATCCTGCGCTCAGACTCATGCCGGAGGGGTCCCAGCAGCACTGCTCCTTCCTTGCCAGCACTGCAGTTACTGCAGGAGGTGCATTGCGCGCGTGCTTCGCTGAGGCTGCTCTCTGCTACTGTTACTCCTCCACTGAAGCCACCACAGGATCATGCAGGTGACAGCATGCTGCTGCTCTGGGGACAAATTTGCTTCTACCCACATCCCACCTCTCCTCAGCCCTGCGGCGGTGCCAGCGCTCCTGCTCCTGCAGAGCCTGAACCAGGAGGAGCACAGCACCCGCACACATGCAGCCACGGCCCCTGGCTGCCCTGCTTCAGGGCAGTGTCACGGTGCGGGAGAGGCCCACATCTCCAGCGCAAGATGGGACTGCTTTCGCCGTACCTCTTGCACAGGAGGGCAGGGGCCAGCCCCCTGGGATATTCCCCACCTGGCAGCAGCGGGAAGTGCTGGGCGAGCCCTGCAGAGCCCATCCTTCCCTGCTACCTCTGTCCAGTAGCGTGTCTTGTTGGGGCTCTGTCCTTCGTGCACTGGATGGGCAGCACATCTGACAACAACTCCCAGGCACAAGGGACCCTGGTGATACAAAAAAGGTCATTAAGGGACCTCACCAGGGTCTTTTTCAAATGGAAATGTCATTTATTATTATTTAGTGCTGAGAGTGCTCAGAATAAAAGCAGCTGATGGCTGGGGAAGCTTCAGCCCTGACAGCCTCTGCTCCCAGTCACACATGACGTGGTGTGGAGCACCTCTGAGCCGCCATCCTCCTGTTTGGCAGCTGCAGGACTTCCCTGCCTGCCTGCCAGGCGTGGGGACTGGTTGGCGAGGGGCTGGGTGCTCCCCACATGAGGTCCCCATGCCCAAGGGGCCCCGGAGCTGTCAGAGCAGGTGGCCAGGTGGGTGCCCAGATGCCAAGAGCTGTGCAACGCTGCCCCTCATCAGCACTCTGACCTCACCTGCACTCCAGCCAAGTCTGCAGGAGGGAGTGGGACCCAAGGGGACCACCAGGTACGGAAGCAAGGGCTGGGTCTCAGCTGTCCTTCAGTGGTGCCACCCTTGCTTTCTGGGGGATACAAGGCTGGAGGGACCACCAGCCTGCTGCTGCAGTAGGACATGAGCATGCAGCATCCTCCGTTTCTGCTTGAAACGCAGCACAGCAGAGGTGTGGGAAGTGCCCTGCAGTGCTGGCTGCTGCCGTCCCTGGTGCCGCTTGCTGTGGCTGCCAGCTCCCAAGGTCAGACAGGGCTGCCAGCACATCGGACCCACAGGAGTTTCTTACAGAGCTGTGAGGCAGCAGGGGATGTGGGTGAGGAGCTGCAACATCTGCTGATGGCTCTTCAGAAACCGGGGGACACCAACAGATGCTCGGGCACAGACGTTCTGGTCCTGGTGGCCCAGCTGCATGGGCCAGCCCCATGCCCCCACTAGGCTGCAGCTCCAGCTGTGCCGCTGGCACAAAGGACTGCAGCCGCGCTGGCAACACCAGGCTGGCACCGACCCCGGGGTCCGGCTTCCTCCTGTCCTCCTGAGGTGCTGCTGGGGCAGGGGAGGGATTCCTATAACCGCTGCCCATCAGTACCCGTCTCTGGGTCAGAGAAGGGAATTATTAGTGCAGCCACCACATAAAGCTGAAATCCCAGCAAGGGCCCAAAGAGGAGCACGTTGCCCAGGCACAGCAGCCTCCACTCCCCAGCTCCGCTCGGCCACTGGCCTCCCCACCTGCGGCACGGGCTCGGGCTGTGCAAACAGCCCTGGCTGGGAGCTATCTCGGTGCAGGCGCTCGTTGGAGTGCCACTGCCACCTCCATGAAAGCAAATGAAAGAGTTTTGATCCAAATTGCATTTCCCCTCTTAGTCTGGAGTATGTCGGCACATTACAGCCTATAATATTCCACTGCTGCTCTTTTGCATGATTTTTTAATTAAAAAACTATGGAGTAAACAAACATTCTGCTCTGGAGTAGCCCTGCAGAGACCCATCGATAGGCACATTTACATCCCTACACTTTTTCAAGAAAGTTTATATCTTAACAACAAAAAAATAATAATAATATTACCCACCCAAACAGTTAGTATTGGATAAAAGTTTGAAGTGAAAGGCAGCTGGCAACCTTCTCCAGCCCATGAAATGATATTAACATTTTATTATTCTAAGGTGAGCTTTTTGAAACGGAATTTTAAATGTTACCCTGCTGTTCCAGAACACAAAAACCTTTAATTTTATGCAAATGAACAGCGAGGAGCTGAGCGCTTAATGTAAACGAACACTTTCTTTGTAGGAGAGGTTGGAAGAGAAAAAAAATTTCCCAGGGATTCTTTAATTGCTGTCTGAAATTATGTAAATCCCACTGCTAGGCAGAACGCAATTATCCCGTGCCCCTCTCTGCCAGCATTGCTAATGTCTAACAAAATATCGGTGGGTGACATTTAGTCGAGGTAATGCAAATGAGAATTAATTTTTTTCCAAGACAAAGGGCAGCTAAAAGATCACCTCATTCATATACAGCAGAGGGGGTGTGGGGAGGCAAAACCAGAGGACTCTGGCAGGGAGGGGTGGTGCGGGAATGAAGGAAGACAGAGGAAAGTTGTAGTTGTGACAGTCCACGGGAAGCTGGGACCAGGCCAAAGTTGATGAGCATTTCTGTATCTCTTTATTTTTTAAACGAATGAACCTCTGGGCGGGGGGCTGGTTGTTTGTTTTTCTGTTTAATTCATGGTCATCCTGACAAGGGGGTAGGGTGGGAAATGTGATTGAAACCCCCTAATGGCTCTGCCTTGTGTTGAGTAAAGACTGCTTGTAATTTATCACCTAGTTGTGCTGATAACTAGCAATAATTCTATTAAATATTCAAAGTGAGGCTTTCGCAACACAATTATCAAACGGGATTTGTTAGTTCAGAAATCCTTCATGAGCACAAAAAGGTGCACAGTGTGCTGTAGGGTAATGGGCTTCCCTTACTGCTGCTGCCACCGACTCTGGGGCTACCTCCTGGAAAGCTACATCCCTGCCAGCATTTGGAATGGGGAGGGGGAGGCTGCTTCTATTTTTGTAGCAGAGATCAGGGAATTCACACAGGATTTTTCCTTCTTTTCTCTTTTTGTTTCCCTTTCTGATTTTTATTTTTGGTTCTTGAGTTTCATAGCTATCTTTGCTTCTAAGTCCGCATCTAAGAGCTTGCAACTCTGCTTACCTTTTAGAAGAGAAAAGCAAGCCCCAGTGGGAGATGGTGCAAGGCAGGGGCAGGTATATGTGAAGAATGATGAAGTACATAGATGCTCAGAAGCCCCCAGATCAGGGTAAGGAGTGCTGCTGGAATTATCCTTTGAAATGTACACTCTCTGCAGGGAGGCCCCAGGGATCATCCTTGCTGGAGGAGACGGGCTGAGTTGCACCATCTGCTTGGGATTTAGGACAGGCAGATCTGTGAAAATATGAATTAAAAATACAGAGTACCAGGAAATAGTTTCCTCTTGCCCATCTTTTGATATTATACCGAGCAAACCTGGGTGGCTGGTGCCGCCTGTGTGCCACGGTGTCCTCACAGCAGGGCTCCGCTGCTCGGGGCTGGCTCCAGCCAGCACGCACGCTGCCACGGCTCGCGCCGATGCCCCCGCGCTTCGCATTCAGCCCTAGCGTGTCAGCACCCTGCGGCCCATCTCAGGCATTGGGGCTGGTGGGCAGGGTCACGGTGGGAGTGCTCGCGCCTGCTGCAGCAGGTGGTCCCGGTGGCCGTGGCAGGGGGCGCGCAGCCCGCGGTTCGGCCAGGGGCAGCCCGGCTCACATGCCTGACAGTCTGGTGTGCGGCAGCCCTCATCCGCGGTGCCTCGGCAGGGGCACCTACACAGCATCCTCTGGGCCTGGGCCGATGCGCTGCCCCACGCTCCGAGGAGCGGCCAGACCTGGCTGGGTGACCCCGCCAGCACAGCCTGCAGCCCGCACCCGCTGCACAGTCACCTCGCGAGTGCATGAGCTCCAGCGCTGAAAGGAACAGACAAATGATCCGTTTCCTATCGTGTTCCCTTCCCTTGAGTTGTTCAACCTGGTGCACTGGAATTCCCAAGTGAAAGGAATTCCCAAGTCACCCACAGGGAGCTCTCCAGGCTGCCCAGAACCTCCTGCAGCTGTTCCGGGAACCACAGGGCTGCGCACCCGTGCGGTCTGCCCTGCCGGCGGCAGTGCCGGGGATGGAGGTGGCTCGGTGCCATTGCAGGCAGAAGCTGCCCCTTGCCTGCAGGGCACTGCCGCCGTGCAGACAGCAGCTGTCCTTGTCCTCCTAAAATTTATAATCTTTATAATCTAAGATTTAGACTCTTCAAAGCTTTATGCCTGTCTTTAACCTGTAGCACATGCATAGTCTCAGTGGGATTTCTCATCTGCTAAGAGTTAAGCATGTGCATAAATCTTTGCAGGCTTGGGGCCTAAGGCATTTCTGCTCACACATGCACACATTCCTGCGCACACGAGTCATGGAACGACTGCCGTGCAAATTCTCACTCGCAAGGCTGTGTGTCAGAGCAGGGAGGCATGCCAAATCCTTTATGCTCGCACCAACCTCCTGAGCATTTCTCAAGCTTTTTGGATGCCGTGGTGGTGTTGAACTTCTGACACCACCTTTAGCAAATTCCCATTCTCTGTCTGCATTTCTGGGAAGCACAAGGAGGGCTGTTAGCAGGCAGTAATTGTGCCGGAGGTGAGCGCAAGCAGGGCGCAGTCATTCACAGTCACAGATAGCATTTGGGTCAGGGTGAGAACAGCAGGTAGCTCAGGAAGAGTACTGGCATACCAGGTACTTGGCATGAAAAGGAGAGCATGCTGAAGGCTTACTGTGCTGTGAGTGCTCCTCTCGCCTCCCTCCCCCGAGCTGCACGCTTAGAAACACGGCCAGGGCAGCAAGCGCTGGGCCCAGGGCTGCCCTATGCAGGCTGGCACTGTCCAGTGCAGCCTTTTGTGTTCACTGTTGTGAAGATTTTTTAACTGGCTCTATCACATCAGTTTCGGTTTCATCAATGCAAGCTAGCCCAGAGTGAAATCCAGGTAAGAAACCAGTGCAGATTTTTTGGTGGCATAAGAGAATTGACAAAGCACCACGCCTATCCCAGGCATAGCATTCTGATAGCCTGTGTTTGTGGGGTGCTTCTGCAGGTGCTTGTACTTGGCAGCACAGTATTTGCAGGGGTCTGGTCTAGGAGACTTCACTACACGAATATATAGCCTTTACTTTCTAAGTAGTAGTTTCTGCCATCAAGTGATGAAAAAAGAAGCAATACACTTTACATTTAAAATCATCACTGCAAAACTCCTTTTTTGCCCTCATGCAACGTTGATGTTGTTTTAAGTCAGATGACATGAACTTTCATGAAATTACTCTTTTCACTTCATATCTTGAGTTTGCAATGTGAATGGATACGGCCTTTTTAATTTAGGGTTAGAAAATCCAGGCAAAGACATCAGGTGAGAAGTGGCATTTCATAAATGTCTTGTGTTCTACAGCATTCACTTTGTTAAGGACGAAATCACATTAGTTTCCCTAAAACATCATCTGCACGCTGCACAAAGTTATTGCTGTTAGAAGCAAACCCTCGGAGAAGAATTGCACACACTGGCGTTTGTGATCTGCAGCTTGCTGCGGGCTGCTGCCCACTCGCCGCACGGCCGCGAGCGCCCGCAGTCGCTCAGGTCAATTGCTATTTGTCAACGGGAGCCGTGGCTGTGCCCCAGGCAAAGTGCTGATCACAGCACAGCACCCTCTGAACTGACCCGAGCATTTAGCCTTTTCTGAGAAATATTTACAGAAAGGTCAGCAAATGCTTTGTGACAAGATGCTAGCACATCCCTAACCTACTCCCATCTCGCTCCATGCCTCGCCTCGTGTTCTGGGCACAGAGCAGCAGGAAGAGGAGGTCCTGTGTGCTGTGGTTTCCAACCTATTCCTTAACATTGCAAAAGCACCTCAGTGAGCTGATCTGCTTACCTGGGAGGGATGGGCTTCTGTAGGTAACCCAGTCTGTTTCCAGGGGATGCCTTGCAGCAACCAGCTCCTTCCTTTGTGGCCCCATGAGGTCCGGACCCTCCCATATAAAGAAGAGCTCTGCTTGTTCTGGTTGCAGCCTCCCACGGTGCCACTGTACCACCATCCCGCAGTGTCGGATTTGGGAGCTGTGGCTGAAAGGGAACGAACAGGACCTGTTATTAGAATGCTGGTAAGGGGAGAACGTTGCAGCGGGGTTACGGGGAGGATGGCTCTGTGCACTGCACCATAGCAGCACCAGCTGTCCTTTGCTGACAGCACCAGGTACCCTAGGCTCTGAAGCCAACTGTACTTCCCCGTCCTATTGACAATCATTTCTTGTGGCAAACGTGCCTTTGCTGTGCCCACCATGGCTGCGTAAGGTAAACTCAGCCACCAGGCACTTGCTGACCTGCCGGCTGGCTCCGTTTGGGACTCCCGGCCTGACAGGCAGCAGAGGGAGGCGAGCTGGACATGCCCCGCCTGGCAGTGCCAGTTGTTACCCGCGGAGAGGCAGACAGACAGACAGACAAAGCAGCAGCAGGAACCGATCACGCTGAACAGATTTAGCAGCTAGAAAGTCCCTTGTGAGAAAATAGAGCTGCGAGGGGCAAATGGTCCCGAGGAAGAAACAGGCTTACTGTCCCTGAGCCCCCCCTGCCCTGAGATGGCCTGGGTTTCTAAGCAGATCAGAGTAAAAGCCTCCCGTAGCTGGGTAATTCTGCCTCTTTCCGATAAGCCGGTAACCCCATTAATAGAGAGTCTGGCATGGAGGGAGCTGTGCTGGGAAAGCGCTGCACCTCCACATGCACAGCAGATTAAAAAGGACTTAATCACAGTGCAGCCACAAAGTGCACTACATGGCATTATTCCTCTGAAATAAAATTTTATATACAGCCTATCTGAGAGCAGCACAAAATAAATACTTTTAAAATCTATGATTACTGTAGGGTTTTTTTTTTTAATTTTATATTGGTGGCTGAGTTCTGCTCTTGCTCCAAAGGATTAGAGGGATAATTCTATTACAATTTAGTAACAAGATTAAAAGAGCCAGTTATCCATTTATGGGGGTCTATGGAAACGAGCAGTGGCTTCTGGAGGTCTCAGGATCTGGGTAGGTGTATCACTCACATCACAGACACATCCAAATCAGGTTAAGGCACAGGCAGGACATGCATGAGGTGAAAAGGTCTCCAGGGCCACCTGTCCTTGCATTGTCATGAGAAGTGTTCAGGGACTCAGAGGGCAGAAAGGACACAGATGGGCAGACTTTCCAGTGTGAAGAGTCATGGGCCAGAGAAGAAAGGAGGAAACAGCAAAAAATGCTCTAGAAATAGAACTGTCCACACAACCTACCAGGAAGGAAGCACCAGTACTGCCACATACCGATGTGAGGAGCTGTTCCACACAGCAGCCAATGCCAGGTGCCAGGGGTCGCAGTTTTGTTGCTCTAAGTTATCTGTGATTTTTCTGCATTGATAAAGGCTTGGCTCTGCAGATGAGAAATCTTGAGGCTGGCAGTGGGAATTCCTGCTGGGGTGGTGAGCTACGCAGGACATGGCTTGTCCTCATTCCTCCCACGTGATGCAGGTAACAAGGACAGCACTGTAATTACACATCTGAATGTCAGCTTTGCACTGATGATCAGTTATACAGTTATGAGCATATCTGAGCATTTGAGTATAAAATGTGCTTTCCATGAGCACTACTAAGTTTCCGTTGCAAGGATGTCAGCTGAAGATGACCATGGCAGGAGTCACACCCAAGTGAAGGAAGGGAATTATTTAGCTCTTCTGATGAGTACGTGCAAAACTATTCACAGTGTCTCAGACTGGAAATTCCATTGTCAGAAACTCCCTTGCAAAACTGTTGTACACATCAAGCCACACACGTGCAAATGGCATGAAACACTCAGGGTTATAAACTAGCTGATGCTGTCATTGTTATGTGTATCTTCTGTACTGATTAACTGATTAATTGATATTTAATTGATTGCGCTGTCAGAGTAGGACTTTAGCATGTGCTGATTGTCTCACCAACTGTTACTAACAAGTCTGAATTGCATTTAGTATAAATCCATAGGAACTGTACATAGGAAAGGTGCAGAAACTGCTTTGGTGGCAACAACGAGCTGAGTTCATGGAGTACGGTCAGTGAGCAACGCCATCATTCAAGTATGAAAAGCTCTTTCTTCTTGCTTTTAAAGATAATTGTTTAGATAAATTTGAATTTAGCTGGTCAGGTGGGGTAGGAACTGTCCTCTGTTTGATTGTGCCAGCACACCCCATACTCACCCGGGTGCCGACCCAGCGTCCGTGCCATTCTGCACCACTGCCTGCCTCGGGCAGGGGACTGCTGGGGCAGCAGGACAGGGCTTGCAGGCTGGGCAGGATCCGGTCCACCGTGTGCTGGACCTGCTTTGCTCCTGGGGAGTGGTCCTGTGCATGTACGGTACTTGTTTTGCTGTTTGTCAAGAGCTTCTTTAAAGGCCTCTCTGCAGTTACAGCCTACAGCAATCTGTCCTTTTCTCCTCAAACAAACCCTTTATAGACTTGTTCTTGTGAAATTTATGGGTTGTTGGGGGAAACATTAGGAAACATTGCATCAAAAATGCGGAATGCTTTTCCCAGCCTGAACCAAGGTCTGTGGCAAGTGCTGCCTGCTGAGATATGGCCCTGACAAGCCTTTTCTTCACAGCGGCTGGAGCTCCTAAATAACAGCAGCCAGCATGGGGAACCTGGCCTCGGGGCTGGGGCACCTGCAGCCCCTTCAGCCTGTGTCAGCGTGCAGGACCAGGTCATCCCTCCGGAATTACACAGATGCAGAGGATGTCACGGACCATCTTTTACAGATGCATAAGTAGGCACGCCGGTAAACCCCCCGAGTTCACCGAGAGAACAAAGCTGGCTGCAAAGCAGTTCTAAATGAAGTATGAGAATTTGAAACGACCAATAGGTTTGCAGAAGAGCCACCAGACAATTGTAACAACGTTGTCTTGCTGTATTAGTTTAATGTCCACTTGAATCACTGACCTTAAGGTCTGAAAAGGACTAAATCTAGAAACAGATGATTTTTTCCATGCAACATGACAGAGGGGCTGTGGTCGCTTCTAAATGCAATTTTACGTTCACTTATGGAAATGCATTGTTCCTCGGCTACTTTAAAAAAGAAACCAATATATGTTCTCTTGAAAGGGGTTAGACCTCAATTATTTTAAAGCCATTGTGCACCACGGCGATGACATCGGCTGGCGGCGCGGCAGCGCCGTACCAATGCTACCCCCTTGTGACCACAACCGACGGCTCGGGCTCGGCGCAGCGCGGCGCCGGGGGAGCCGCTGCCGGGCCGCGGGGCCGTGCGGGGCGGGGCGGGGCGGGGCGGGGCAGCCCGGAGCGGGGCCCCCGAGCGCCGCCCGCCCCCCGGTGCCGAGCGGGGCCCGGCCGCCCCCCCCGCGCCGCGCCCGGCCCGCAGCGGAGCCGACGGGGAAGCCGGCCTCGGGGGGTCCCCGGCGGGCTCGGCACCGCGGGGTCCGCCCCCGCCTGGCCGCCGTCCCCGTCCCCCCCGGGCCGTCCTGCGGCACCGGCACCGCCGCGCTCGGGCGGGCGGAGGCGCGGCCGGGTCCGGAGCGCGGTGCTCGCACGTCTGCGCCTCGCGCTGCTCGCTCTTTGCGTCTTGTTAATGAAAAGCATGGATGTAATTTCAATTAAAGATAATTACATATTTAAACTTAACATTAAATTCTGCACTAAAACAAAATTACATGAAATCTCAGTGTGCAGCCGTGCTGCAAGGCAGCGTGTGAGGCGCGGAGGAAGGAAATGCTGTTATGCAAAGTGAGCTGATCCCTTCCACACTTATCTCCTGCCCGCGTGCTGCTTCCCTGTCCGGCAAGTGAAATCGAGTCTGTTCCCACACGCCACCTTCCCGGCTGATGCCTCACACGCGGTTGTGCTGGGCAGGCCCTGCAGCCACCCAGGCATGGCTATTACCGCGTGGTGTAATGCAGACAAAAATTAAATACCCCATGAGCGAGAACATCCATCAGCGAGGTTACAAATGGGGCTTTGGTGAGATTCTCATTACCAGCAGCAGTCACTGCCTTGGCCAAGCAGTCAGTTCCCAGCCGCCTCTGGTATCCATGGGAGGAAGCTGAGAGACGATGCAGTCAGAGGACCTCTGGTACTGACCAGGGTTCGGCCTCCTGAGTAAAGCTGGGAAGGTGTTCTGAATTAGCGATGAAAAATGTGGTTCCCGGACTACAGAACTGTTCTGTGAAATCCATCAAATGTTTGCCTAAGAAGCAGTTTGCTGAAAATTGAAAACTTTTTTTGATTTTTCTTTACAATACCTCCCCAAATCCCAAACACATTTCATTCTCCCAAAAGCAAATGCATTTATTTCCTGTCCCCAGACACACTGAAAATCGCTGGTTTGAGATAACATAAATGGATCTTTACCCTCCTTGCTCCCTGTATGACCAGCATCTGCCTCTGCCCGAGGAGTCCAGCATTGTCCTCGTGCTTGCTCGCATGTCAGCCTCTCGTGAGCACAGCGTGGGAGAGCAGCCGGCAGGGGAGCATCGAGCATCCAACGCCCCCCTGGCCCTCCACTGCAGCTCCAGCTCTGGTCTGTCGTGATGCCCTGCTGTGGCAAACCAAAGACACTGCGGCACCACCAAACCTTTACAGAGAGAGGCTTTTGTTTAATAAAACATGAAAATTATTCATTGTGTGATTTAATTTGATAGGAAATTCATGCTGCTCCTGTAATAATTATTATCATTATTGATTATTGCAGTGTGGCTTAGCAGCTGCAGCCAAGGGCCAGAGCCCCACTGTGCACGTTGTGTTGGAGGGCAGACCTTGCCCTCGCAGATACACTGCACAGCCAGAACTGGATGCAAATGCAGCATGGAAATAGCAGTTTTGTGCTGGATAAGGGTCAAGCCTGCTAGCAGACTTATAGCTGCACCAGGTTACACAGTTTGAGGACAAGAGAGTCAGGACTTCAGCTGAGCAGACCCAGTGCCTGTGGAACAGTGGGCAGTCTCACCCTGGTGGTGCTATCATTAAGTTTCAGCGTGAATGCTGCCTGCAGAGCCCTTTGCTTCCCGCCCTGGCAGCAGCTGCCTTCCAGCCTGAGGCGAGGTGGCTGCTCCTCAGCTGGCTGGAGGCTGGGGGGAGGAGGCTGCCAGGTTTTGCTCATTCCCCAGGAGGATGCCCCGAGCTGGGGTGAGGGTCACAGCCCCACAGAGGGGCAGCACATGGGCACCCCCGGCACCATGCATGGCACAGCCACCGCACACAGTGCTGGGGCTGCTCCTTCCGCATCAAGTGACTGCAGTTATCAAGCACTGACAAGTGGCATTAAAATTTATTAGCCAGCATAAAGTTTTATTTAAGGGATGGCTAGAGATTTTGTAGGCTCTGCTCGTCCCTACTTTGGCTGTCGGTGTCACCTCCAACAACTGCCGGACACAGCCCCACAGCCTTGAGCCGCTGGCCGTGTGTATGGGATGGGGTCACAGGGACATGGAGTGTGCTGTTCCCCTGGCAGGTCCCGTGGTGACCTCGCACCCCATGCCTGCTGCTGCCAGCCCCACCGTGCCACCCGCCTGGCGCCTGGCGAGGGAGCTCCGCCAGCAGCGCTCCCATTAATCAGTTTGGCAATCGTGAAATACATTACATGCGTACTGGAGTTTAAATCCTGGACTCACTAATGGTTTACTACCCACTAAATCCCCTTCATGTTATTTAACTTTTAAACCTAAGGAATATTCCAAATCAAAGAGGCTCTGTGTCATGCTCAGTCCATCTCAAAGAGCCAGGAATTAACATCTCTTCATGGCTCGACAGTGCCTGCCGCACTGAGCCACAGCTCTCTCCTTATTAATATTTATGATGGGGAGAGAAAGTTGCATAAATCTTAGTTGATACTTAATTAAACCCCACTTCTTTTGATTTCTTCTCTTTCAGCTTCGCTTAGTGTGGACCGTACAACTATTAGATGCTCATCCTGCAAAGAATAGCCTGGCACGCACAGCACACACACGGGGCTAAATAGGATTTAATGTCCGCGGCCACCTCTGCTTATCTGCTGTGAACGGTCCCCGCTCATCTGCTGGCTTTTGTCATCTTGGGCTTGCTGGGACGTCAGCTGGAGGCTTAAGATTATAAAGGCCCAATAGGCTAATGTGAGCCATGGCTGGAAAAGCACAAACCAAACTTCAGCCCCTTTGTTTTGTTTTATCTGTGTCTTGTGTCTGATCTTTCGTGTGATTCATAAGAAAACAGTTAACACGCAGCTGACATATCTTTGATACAATGATCATACAGAGGAAGCAGCTTGACCCCTGAAGGTTCTCGCATACAGCAGGATTGACACTTCACATTGACTTTGCTTCAGGCTTATCAACAAATCTAAGCCAATTTTATTAAAGAGCCGTGTGTGGTGTGTGGAACATGCCAGTTAGAGACAACTTCATTTATAGATGGCTCAGAAATCAGGCAAGTGCTTGGCTGATTTTCTTCTCATTCATGTTTTCACTTTGCTGGCAAATTTAACTTTAAAAAACTCATTGCGTGTTTCAGTGAAGGATGGAGAGTGGTAAAACCCCTCAACATTTCCTGGCCCTTTATTAAGAACTGGGAGAGAGGTGGCAGGTCCCTGTTTCAGGGTAATAAGGTCTGTCAATGAGTAAGCGGTGGCTGGTGAGAAATGCAAAATGCCGCGGTTGCGGTCTGTCCCAGCCGGACCAGGGCAGTAAATCACCCGGGAGCCAGAGCCGAGGGAGATGCTGCCGCACGCCCTGCCCGTGCAGGCTCAGTCGGGCCCGGTTTGCTGCAGGCGGACGGCTGGAAACCCTTCCTGCACGGCAGCCGCCAGCGGAGGCAGGGGGAGCGGCGGGCGTGCGGCCGGGGGGTGAGTGGCCCCTGCGCCCCTGGCACCCTCAGTGCCCCCACGCCCCTGCTGCCCCCGTGCCTGCCCTGCCCGGGAGGCCCCCACACCCTGGTTGCTCCCGGGGCTCCTGTGGCTGCTGTCGGGAAGGAAAACTGGGGGAAAAATAACTCCCCAGAAATACCACCCCAGATTCAGCCAACCCCTTCTGGGCGGCCATGTGTGGGACTTTTCTAAACTGGTTTACCAGTTTTGTGCTTTATTTTTTAGCTCCATTTAACGTGCGTGTAATATTTTTAGCACTGAAAGAAGACCAGGGCAGGGTCCCTCAGGATCAGAAGCGGGGCAGTAAGCAGCCAGCAGGATCCACTGCTCTGAGGCATCATTTGGTAATTATGTCTCTTTTTATTCATGCAAATTTTATCAATATTATTTATATATTCAAAGCCATTTATAAATAATATATACATTTATGCTAAGGTAATTGCCTCAACTCGATTATTTGTCCCAGTTTTTATTGTCTATCCAGATGCTGAATATTAAAAGTATGTTTTCTTGTGTACATTAGTAGCTCAGAGCTGGATGCCTTGTCATGGGAACAACGCTGCTGCATCTGTGTGTGTGATGGGAGCAGGGAGAAGGTGGAGGGCAGCTTTGAGACCACGGTGCAGGAGCAGAGAGATGCAGGAGGGACCGGGCAGAGAGCAGGGAGCGTCCTGGGGCTGGGGGCTGTGCCGAGGCCCCAGGCGAGGTCCGTGCACAGTGGTGCTGTCCTGCCCCAGTGCCCCAGGTCCCCCACAGAGCATGGCGCTGCCTGGGAGCCCTGGGAGACCCGCTGTGCACAGCACGGGATGAGCAGTGGAACATTCCTCCCAAAAGCAAACACAAAGTGTGCCAGCAAAATGCCCCAGGCAGCCCCAGGTGGGCTGTGCCCTCCAGGAGGGGCACGGTGCCTGGGAGTTATGGCCCAAACCCCATCCCAGCATCGCTCACATCCACCTCCCACCTCCTCACTTACCAAAACTTGACATCGCAATGAAAAAAGATTAGGAGCATTGACAGGCCTGCAAAGGTGACAGCTACAAAGAAATATGGAGCAATCACATTGTCAGAGTGCCTATTAGGAACCTAAAAAACCTCAGCTCTCCTGCACAAGCAAAACTGATTTATTGCACAGCACAGTTCATGAACTCATCAGTGGTTTTGCATGGAGAAGAGATGGATTTTCTTTCAGATGTTTATGGTGTGAGCAGACTGTCCTGAAAGTTATTGTTTGATTTAATAAAATCAGTAGTGCTTGCTAGGGTGAAATAAGAACAGACCTGGATCGCCATCCAAAACACAAGCCAAAACCCATCCTGAGGCCTGAGGAAGGTCCATGCAATGCTGAGATAATGTTGCTCAGGAACAACCAGTACCGCCCTCACCAGATGGAGGACCACCAGCACGGAGCAGGGCTGTTCTGCGGTGGCGGCAGCCTGGCTGGGGTGAGGATTATGTTTTTGTCTCCCAGGAAACTCAGACCATGTAACCTTTTCTGACTGGCTTGCCCATTAAGGTGCAGCTTCCTCACGCGTTAGCACAGCGTGTGGCAAGCTGGCGTGACCACCGTGCTGGCGCTGGTGCAGCAGGAGCAGCGGCTGCAGCGGCTGCGTGATGCCCGCAGCCCGGTGCCCGCAGCCTGGTGCCCGCAGCCCCGTGCCCGCAGTCCGATCAATGCCCGCAGCCTGATCAATGCCCACAGCCCGATCAATGCCCACAGCCCGATCAATGCCTGCAGCCCGGTGCCCGCAGCGCAGCGCTGCAGCAGCAGCCAGCACGTGCTCCTGAACCCCTCCCTCCGGAAAAGGGAGTCTCAGAGGTGTGAAATGAAGTAAGAGGCTTGGCTTTCTGACAATCTTGTATTTCTGTTAAACATGTAAATATTTCCTTCTCCTGCATAGGATTATGCTGCAGATGCCCCGGGAACAGCTGTGGTTTATGTAGATTTTAAAGGTGAACTTTCATGCTCAGTGAAATTTTAAAAGCAGCTGATTTACACATGAATCCATTTCTCTGCAAGTGCCTGTGTAGCTGTTTCTCTTCCTTAATGGCTTGTGACTGCAGAGCCGTGCTGCACACAGGAGGTTCCCCGGCGGAGGAGCCCTGCCTGTGGCAGCTCGACCTGCCCCGGCCGTGGCCGCAGCCCTGTCCCCTCGCCCTGGGCACCACGGCCCGGTCCGCGGCACGGGTGCACCGGGGCAGGGGCTGCATCCCCCATGGGCGGTGGAGGCCATCGCAGGGCTGTGCCCACCTCCGCCTGCTGGGCGGCTCTCCCGAAGCCAAGAATCCGCATTGCAAACACAAAACAAGCGCTTCTGCAGCTACTGGTGCAGACCCAGCAGGACGGTATGGAAGGTTGTTCATGGGCAGCAAGTGCTGGTGACTTGACCATCTGCAGAGCCCACGGAACAAGGGATCCATGGGCTGGTGTTGCCATTTAATACTGTTTATAGCAAACAGTTCAGAAAAATTCATGTCTGCTACTAAGCTGCTCTGCTCCGTTATGCACTGCTGCAGGGGGCGCATCCCCAGGTTTCGGAGCTGCAGGACATGACCTCAGGCACGCTGTCCCTTCAGCCGCGGCGCATCAGGGACCGGCCCCGAGCCGGCTGCCATCACAGTGCGCTCCCGGCCACGTCAGCACCAGTCCCTGAGCCCTCGCTAGCCCTGATCCTTTAAAGACACTCTCTCTTTTTTCCTTTAAAAACACAAACTTTAAGTGGCTCTGAATAAAATAAAAGAGAATAACTGAACTGTGAAGGGTGATGATTGTATTTCTTTCACTTGTAAGAGAGACCTTTATAACTCTCTTGGGAGGAAAAAAACAATAATGGTCCTTCATGGATGAAGTGCTCTAAATATGGTGTATATTTTTTAAAATACCAGTTCTACAGTTATTGAAACAAATTATTGTTAAATGCATTTACAGCATAATAACTGTGCTAATTTGCTGATAAAAAGCATCCAGCGTTAAACCCCCCATACATTATTTTGTCATTAGCATTTGTTAGCTCCTCTTAGGTATTTTCAGACAGAAGGCTTTGTTCTGTATTTAGCACACAGGCCCTGCATTCCTCGCTTTCCCCTCCCTTTGGGATTTGCTTGTGCGCAGAACTGGAGCTTTTTTTTTTTAACTTCATGTTTAAAAACGGAAAATTTATTTCATTTCATTAATGGGCATGGGAGGGGAAGGGAAGAGGGGAGGAGGGCACGTGATTTAGTGAGCGGCGCGTCACGTGCCAGGCCAGCATTTGCAACAGCCACGCCGGGCACGGGCGCTGCCCCGAGGGCCGTGGGGCTGTGCCGATCCCCCCGGGCATGGGGCACAGACCCACGGCACCACCATGGCCCTGGCCTCGTGCTGCCACCCACCACGTGCGGAAGCATCAGGCTGCACCGTGCCGGGGCCTCCTGCACAGCTCCTGCCCACCAAGGACACCACCGCGGGCACCCCACGAGCCGCATCTGTGCAGCGGGTGTCACACCATGGGATGGGATGGGGACGGGGATGGGGATGGGGATGGGGATGGGGGGTGAGAATAGGGAAGGAGAACCTGGGCATGGTCATGACACGAGGAGATGGCGCAGGGCGGGCGGGAAGGGGTGGCACGAGGATGCCTGTCCCTGAGCATCCCCGCGGCAGCCCATGTCCCAGCGATGGAGCTAGAGGCACCACCGCTGCGGGGACAGCCCCCGTCCATCCCCACCGCCGCCTCTCCATCGGGCGGGGTTTTCTAGAGCCACTGTTTCCATAGCAACTGTACTGTGATCAGATCATCACCAGGGGAAAAAAAAGGAAAAAAAAAAAAAAGCAGCTTTATTATCAACACAGATCTTCCCAAATTAACCCCTTGCACACCCGATGAGCACTAACATGGGACTCAGGTCTCATGCCTGGCTGCAGCAGGAGCTGATACCCACTCCTACCTTTCTGGCCTGGTCCCCACTCTCCCATCTTGTGAAAGCCCCAGTTTCAAACCCAAAAGATAGCGGTGGACCTTTTCCAAGGACCTTTTGAGGCTGGGGGTTGTTCTGAGGGATCAGGGCTCAGACAAGCCCTTGAAACATCCCTGGACACAGGTTTTTCCTCTCCGACGCCAGCTCGTGAAGTGTCAGAGAATGCACCTGGGTGGATGGTGAGCGTGAGGGACAGTGGTTGAGCAGCCCTGCAAGGAAAGCCGTGGGAAGTTGTCCAGGACCAGGTGGGCTGCACCATGTGCCATGGGCGATGAGGTCTCATCCTGCTCTCTGGGCGCACACCAGCGCACCGCTGCTGTAAAGCCTGGCACTGACATGTGGGGAGATAGCATGGAGGAAAACATTTTTATAAATTTTCAATTTAAATGAGGCTTGAGAAAGGCCCAGACTGATAAAAGGCATCAGAGGGTGTGAAGTGAGCATGCCTCACATGTCCCTGCCCACCGTGCTGCCGTGAGCGCCTGAGGACGCTGCTCCACCCAGGACAAGGCTCCCAGCCCTGCCCCGCCACATGTGGTCGGGGTCTTCTGTGTTAATGAAACATTAATTCTCCCAAGTCCCCTGGGAGGGTGTGAGCCTGTTGAGTGTCCCTTGCAATCATAAATGTTTATTATTGGCCATGTTACTATCAAAACTTTAAGTCATCCATTTAAGCAGCATCAATAAAAACACCAGCAGTGTGAAATGTGTGTTTCCTCGTGTAATGCGGTGCTCGGGGAGCCGTAGGAGTGACATATGGATCAGGTGGAGGGAGGAATGGGGAGCTCCGGGCTCGGGTCCCAGCCCACTTACCCCTCCTAGCTCCATTTAAAACAGGAGATATATATTTCCCCCCTGAAATCCTGAAATATTACTGCTAATTCTCGGTATGAATGTTCCCTGACCCTTCCTGTGGCCTCCAGATGCAGCCGCAGCACAGATAAATAATGACAGTAAGTAGCGAGGAGGGAATCAGAGCTGCAGCAGCAAGGAGCGATGGTGCCGGTGGTAGCGGAGCCACCTAACACAGCGCAGCTGAGGGGTTTTTACGGGGCCCGGCTCGGTGCCCCCGCACTGCTGTGTGCCCCCCCCGTCCCCCCGTCCCCGTCCCGTGCCGGAGCGGGCGTGTGCGGCCCCACGTCCGTGCTGCCAGGCTCCCCCCGCTGCCCCAAAACTGACGGGCTGCAGAGTGAACACCTTAGACAAATCAATTAAGATTGCTACTGTATATTGATTAATACCCCAAGCTATAAAAATATAATTGATTACCTGAAGAAGAGCAGAGGTAATGTACGGAGAACCTGTCTGAAAAGTGATCAATACTTACATTCAGGAAACTCACCCAGGAGTATAATTGGACAAAGCAGAATTTGGGCCAAACCAAGCACCGGGAAAATAATTTTGCTAACAACAAGCCATTAGGAAGCCTGCAGGACTGACCGCCATCTATCCCAGGTTTAGTTTATGGCCACGGCAGCTGTAGTAACATTTTTATTTTCATTCCTTTGGTGAAGAAAGCAGGCCCCTGGGACCTGCCGCTTTTTCTGCGGGCTGTAGCTCTCCAGGTGTGGGGAGGAGCTCCTCGAGGGGCAGAGCTGGGCCACGCTGAGGCCCCTTGAGGTTACTGCCATGGGGGGAGGGGGTGCCTGGCATGGCCTGGTGTCACCATGCTGAAGCGGAGATGTCCCTGTGGGCACATGCATCTGCTGGCCCAGCAGAGCCAGGCGGTGCTGGCAGGGTGGGCAGCCCCAAGGTCCAACCCGTGGGTGGAGGCAGGAGCAGTGCCATCCAGCCTCCTCGCCTGCCCTGAGGCTGCATCTGCCTCCTGGCCCAGTGCTGTAACACTCATGGGAAGAAGTTGCTGCAAGGGGAAGAGGAAGAGGGACGGTCCTTGCTGGAGAGGGGGTAGGCTGCAAGACCCCTCTGGTCTCCGGCTGGCAGGGGCAGAGCAGCCTCCTGCCCTGACCTGCCTGCAGCGGGGCTCAGCCGGCTCTGCTTTGGGAAGCAGTGGTGCAAGGATGCAAAACGCTTGTGTTTTTGTTTTTTTTTTTCTGACCGTGTGGACAGAGCCTCTTCCCACGCCAGGCAGCCCCAGGACCGCCCACCAGCACATGCAAATCCCAGGATGTTTCCTGGCTGCTTCTGAGCCTTGGCAGCATCTTGCTTCTGGCTGAGGCTCACAGGGAGGCTCCGACCCAGCTCTGCCGAGCGCCTTGCTTGCCTGCTCCTCCTTCGCCTGGGAAACGTGAGCCCAGAGCATGACCCTGGCCCAGCGGAGCAGCTCTGCTCCTTTGCAGCTGCGGCCCAACCCCAGCCTCCCCAGAGCTGCCTGCACAGCACAGCCTGCGCCCGGGGCCAAGTGCTGGGAGCCCTGGTGTCAGCGCTGGCCCAGCAAGCACCCATGGCCAGGGGCAGCCCCGTGCATGGGGACGCCGCCTGTTGTACAGGTACTGATCCTTGCTTCTTCGTTGGCAGGGTGCTTGTACAAACGGAGGTGCCAGACTCGCTTCCTGCTTCTAACAGGGCAAGGCAATTAGCGAGACATGCCTCAAGATTACAAAATGCAATGAAATACTTAAAATCTACCCTCCAGACTAAAGTAAATCAGACATGACTTTGACAAGGTGAAACCAAAGTGATGAAACCAATCCATTGTGCTTGGGGAATCGATCTCCCCAGCAGGGAGTAGAGAGGCCATCGATTCACAGCCTCAGCAGTCAGGAATGTCAAGCTGCCTGATCTAAATTTCTATATGCATCACTCCAGATTAAATGATGGAGGAGCAGGCTGTGTGCAGGCATTCACCTGCCCGGTGGCACCTGCAGGGATCTGCAGGCTGCAGGACACTGTGAGCTGCGGGGCGCCCGCTGGGTGCCTCCCGCCCTGAGGAGCTGCAGGGATGCTGGCAGCCGGGGGGTGCCGGGGGGGCCCAGCCTCTGGGCTGCCGGGGCACGCAGGGGGGTCGGACACCTGCACCCTGCCCGAGCACCAGAGAGGGCACGTGTATTACAGTCGCACTGTGAAACCTTCTGTAGTAATTAAGATTTCATTCTTAAAAATTAAATATTTATCTGGAAACATGAGCTCTGGCTGTGAAGACCCTGGGCTGGATCCATGTCTCCAGACCAGGACGGGGGTCAGGGCCCGTCACGCGTGACAGCACACTGTTGGGGCAAATGCAATCAGCTGCTTTGTCATTGTCATACCAGGCAAGGCCATTAGTTTTGTCAGTGTGAGAATAAAGAGCCGTCTCTGGGGAGAGATGGAAAAACTCGATCCGGCTCCCAGCAGCCCTGAGGGGGTTGTGTTTTACCATTTCTTTATGACTTACCAGCTGGAACAAGAGCAGACTTAGCAGTCACGAGTGGCAGGAGCATTTTCTGCTTCCATCTCCCACTGGGAGTTTGTGACAGAATAGCAGGGACTTGTGGTAGGAAGCTGAAAAGCCAGAGAACAGACTGAGGAGGGGAGGGAAGATGGTGGAGTTCGGTTGTGCCGAACCTGAGATACTTCTGGTGTGCGCTCTGCTCTGCCTCACCCCGCCAGTGGGCAGGGGGCTGCGTGCCCCCAGGTTTGGGCGTTTGGGGGATGGGGCACTGCCCACAGCTCGTGTCACTGCACCACGCTGCTCGTCCCTGTCTCACCAAAGCTGCCTTTTTTAATTGTTAGTGTACAGTAAATTTTCAGTGCAGAGATGCTCAGGTGTAAGTTAAGGAAAAACAAGCAGCCACAGCAGAGGAAGGCTGCCGGGGGGAGCTGGGGCTGCGCCGGGCCCACCAAGGCCAGGGACAGCAATTGGCTCCTGGTACCTGGCTGGGGTGGTGGATTTGCCTGCAAATAATTTCTGGCCTCTGGACTCTTAAACAACTCCAAAATGATCAGAATAAATACATTTTGCCTCAACTTCTTTTCATCCACTGAATGAGTAGGTTGCTCTTTTTAAGCCATTGTATCTCACAACGTATTTAACCATTTTGGTAATAGAGATGATGAGATAATACACAAGTAATTAAAAGTGACCGTGGCCTCTGTCTGTGCTGCTAGCAGAGACGCAGGACATCCTGCCATTTACCGAACAACTGCTTCTTTATTTCTGTCACGTTTTCTGCTTTAATACACGGATATGAGCCATTTCCCTGGGAAAAGCCCGGCCGGGCGGGGCAGTGGGAGCCTGCAGCCAGCTGCCTGTGCCACTGGGCACCGGGGAGCCGGCCACCAGCATCTGGAGAGGGGTCTGCAGAGCCGCCTGCAGCCCTTGGAGGGGAAACCATGTGTGATGGACAGGAGAAGCAGGTTGGTATCAGTCAAATAATCCCTCTCATTAGTCTTCTGTAAACCAGGAGATAAGGCAGTGAAAGGGACAGCTGCTCCTTCTGCTGTGAAGTGGGTGGGGGTTTCCTGTAGCAAATTTGTCAGTGACAGGAGAATCTCCCACGTGAAGGATTCCTCCAGAACACGCTCAGGTACAGCTCGGCTTGCAGCAAAGCTTTATCAGCCCTTCCTCTGTGCCGACCCCAGGAACCCAAATCTTTCTTAAAAGTGCTCTTAAAGAGGCACCATCAAGCAAGGGTCAATGCCCACAGCACCGACGCGCGCTATCTGGCAGTACCGCAAACGCACGGGCACGTCCTCACAAGACGCCCAGCCATTTTCAAAATGGCATCCTTGAAAATGTGCACATTTTGTTTTCAACGATTTTTAAAACTTAGGCACAGCAGTGTCTGCCAGCAGAGTACAAAGGAGAGTCACGAGAGGGAAGCGACGCTGAGCAGTGCAGCCTCATTGTCAGATCTATGCAAGTGCAAAGCCACGCTAACAGTGTTACAGTAGCTGTAGAAAAAAATGTAAGCCTTAAATATTTAAAATGTTAGCAATGTGATAAAGATATAGGAGCTTCTAAATTATTTGCTTATTATTTAGCCTCACAAAATCCATTTGCAGTTATTTGTAGCGATTCCAAATGAAACATACACTGGCAAACACAACTGAAAAAAGGGAATAATCTTGGTACATGATAATTGTTTATGCAAAATAAACTGTCACTGCCAATGTTTGGCATTAGTATACATCTTTGTTGACAGTATGTTAGTAATGTTCTATTTTCTGTATGAGTTGTTATGTTTGCAATTACAAGATACGAAATACCACCCGGCACCTACACCAACTTCAGCTTCCCACTCTTTCGCATCACAAGATTTTTGTATTACCTGAAATCTACTTTCAAAATTTCATCTTTCTAGTTACAGATTAAATAATATTAAGCGTTATTAAACTTGAAAGATTTGTTTCCAAGTAGCAAATAGATTCCCCATATTATTCTTTACTGTAAGTAGTTGTTGTTATATCTTATTCATCTGGAAAATAATTTCAAACAGCCATGAAAATAGCGGATTTCTCTCTGTTAAAATGATAGTCAGAGCCTGGGCCGCTGACATACAGTAACATGATTCACTTGGACAGTTACTGACTGCACATCCAATTCATTTCTTCTCTAGAGCACCAAGTTATTATCTGAAATGCACAAGGTGTCTGGGGGTAACATATGATCAGCCGGGGACGCTTTTGACGGCTTGAAGAGCAATCAATAAAAATTGTCTCCAGCAGTTTTGTAGAGTATGGAAGTTGGTGGTGAAATGAAGTGATGGAGATTAACTAGTGGAAGTCAATGCCCTGGTGCTGTGAACCCTGTTTTTTAATTAAAGATCCAAAGCTGCTTTTCAGTTGAATAGGGCTTTTTTCCCCCATACCAAATTCTGTGCTGAAGGATAACTTCCCTCCACTCTGTGTGTGCACGAGTGCGTGTGCACCATGTAATAGCTGCTGCTTCCTCTGCCTGCCCAGGGCTTTTGTGCCTCTGCAGCCTGGCAGTGAGATTTGCATTAGCTGGTGGTACTGGCTGTGCTTCAGCCTGGAGCAGCCCCATTCCCTCCTTCCACGCACCATTTAGGAGAATGCTTTGCTATTGTGGATGGTCACTGTTGCTCACTCTTTGGAAATGCATTTTAAAGATAATCTTTAAAATCATATTGCCCTAATTGACATTCTTGTTCACAGCTCCCTTGCCCATCCATACCCTTCATGGACAGCTCTTCTTTCATCCACTACAAAAAGGACCTATAATCTACTAGCCTTACATGACAATCATTTAACTTTGGTTTCATATTTATGAGTCTGCATGTACTCTCTCTGAGGTTACTACAAGTTTTTCAATTAACATTAACAGTGTGGGTCTGGGTTCTGTACTCCTTGCAAAGAATGACATTTGTTTTGTGAGTAAGCATGTTGTACAAAGGCTGCTGTGCTTTCTTGCTTATCTGCACAGCAAGGAGATGTTTGCATCACTGAAATGGGTCGTGGCAATGTCAGTGGAGGCACCTGCCCACTCCCAGAGAGCCAGGGACAACCCCAACCTGTCAGCCCTGAGGAAATCCATTTGCCTTTTTAGCATTTCTAGTGGAGGAGAAATACCTCTTTTTAAAGCACTCTGCTAATTTTCTTCCATTAAGCACAGTTCAAAGATATATGTTTTTGGTAGTGACATAATAATAAACATGTAAGGACTTGTTTACAAAGAAATAGTTACTGTTTGCTAAATGGGTTTAATGGAAAACAGCAAAGCTCCCTGCTGGGGTTTAGTACAGGACCACTGTGTATGTAGGGTGGGCAGTCCTCAAACAGCATGCTCTTTGCTTCTCACGTATCAATTACTTGAGCTCAGAAAAGGTTTTCGTAACAGCTCCAGCGCCCAAATATCAGATGATTGCACGCTTTGAAGCAAATCTTTCCTTCTGTCTATGCAAGTGTCTTTCCTATCTGTGCCATGTTTAATATTTGGATTTATGTGGACAGCATCTTTCAAGCTAGCCTGGCGATGCTGTGCTTCTACAAATGGTATGCGTGTCAGTTCCTGTAAAGAGATGCTACTTTAAATGACCCCTTCCCAGCAGGACGAGAGCTGCATAGCCTCCGGAAGGAGTCCTGAACTCCAGCTCCTGCAAGCTGAGCCTGGCCCAGCTGCTGCAGCAGGAACCAGCCCACACAGCTGGCCGGCCTCCCAGCCCTTGTCCTCGGTGCTTGCTGCCCACCAGTGGCACGGACCTGGTGCTGTTACCCAAGTGGGGGTCAAGAGCAGGCAGGGAATCTGCTCCGGGGTCCCGGGCCATGGCGGGGTCTGGCCTCTGCCCCAGCAGTGGCGCATGGTGGGGACGCGCAACCCAGCTGCTGTGCACGGGAGTGGGAGCGGGACCACCCGGTGCTGTGCTGCCTGCCCCCGCTGCCGCCACCTGCATGGCCCGTTGGCCCCAGGTAACTGCCTGGGGTCTGGGCTGATAGAGCCAGCCCTTCGGCTCCTGCGTGTAGTTCAGCAAGATGTCCGCAAGCGCAGTATAAAGTAAATGGCGGAAGAGAAAAGGTGAATTGCAATTTGAACACAGCAGCACATGGAGGCAAAGGATGGGCTTAACAGCTTAATTTAGAGCCACTGTGTGGTGTGGTGATGGGAGCAAAGTGCAAATGCTCATGCTGCAGGGGTGAGAGAAAGACCTGGCCCTTGGCCCTGAGGGGCCCTAGGAGGCCCGGGCCACTGCCATCCAAGCAAGCAAAACCTCAGAAAGCAAAGGAGAGAGGAGCGGGGTACTGCGGCCGCAGGGGCACCACAGCCCAGCCCCGCCGCGCTCGCGGGCTCCTCTTGGCGGAGCTGCCTGGGCTCGGCAGGGCTCCAGGAGCCTCGCGCCTTACACGCGTGCTGCAATCCACAAGTAGTGGTTGGCTGCAAGGGTTTGAACTATACCACTTGGTTTAATAAGAAATGTATAAAAATAATAAAAATGGAAACTCATGGATATTATTTGTCAAGTGTGTGCCTAGCAACTCCCTGTTATTTCACATATCGTTCTAGTGGGAACATAAGTAAAACACATTAGCAGTAATTTAAAGTTGCTATGTGCATTGATTATTTATACCCTTACATAAAACTCCAGTCTCTCTGTGCAGTACACCAGCCTTGATAAACTGTGTATGTTAAATCACAATCTCCGAATATGTGGACAGAATCTCCAGGCGAATATTGTAGGTTTTTTTAATATATATATATAGAGAGAGATCCAGTCTTTGGTAGTGACTTGTTTGGTTCAAGTGCATCTCTAAATCACACTCTACATATAAATAATAAATAAGGGAGGCTCATATCCTTAATATTATTCTCATGTCTTATTAAACTAATATTTCAAAAAACTTTTATTTTTCCTTTAGTTGCAGGTCACCGCTAAAGTTAAAAAAAAAAAAAATTACAATCTGGCTCTGATGCTTCACAGGAAGAATGCAAGAGTCCCTGGTAAAGCACAGGCATGAATGATTATTCTAATTGCCTGGAGATGCCTTCTGAGATATGGAATAATTAAGCGGTGAGATGATTGAGACCTTCAGCACCTTTGTCTGCGTTCCCCCCCAGGCCCCCTCCTCCCAGGCACGGAGAAGAAAAGGGCCGTTTTCTGAAAGCATGTTTTATTTTTCACTTTATCACGATGAACATTTTATTTGATTTCTTGCCATGAAAAATCTTTCACTGCGTCTGGGCCATTTCTTATGGCCCTTTGTGCACAGCTTTACTTGCAGAGGGAGAGCAGAGCCGGCTCCGGCAGCGCGCGGCCGGCAGGGAGGCAGCGGCGGCTCTGCAGCTGCCGGGGAGAGCCGGGGTGCCTGCACGGCCGCCGGGCAGTGCGAGCCCTACGGCACCGCCGCGGTGCCCCGGCCTGCAGGCACACGGGAGCGTGCCCTCGCTTCGGCTGCATGTGCCCTCGCCTTCGCGTGGGCATGCGGCTGGCCTGGCCGGGTGCTGCTGAGGCTCCTGCGCGTGCACGCAGGCCGTCGGCTCGGGCTGTGCACGCGTGGAGCAGCGCTCGCCTTCACGTGGACGGCGCACCGTCTCCTACCCGCCTGCCTGAACTGAGCTGCGGGTTATTGATGGCTGTTACCGTAGGAGACTTACCTGTAAAGCCCCGCCATACGTTTACAACACCATTGTCAGCGTGGCGGTGACTGCGATGCCATGGATAAACCAATGGCAACACTGAGAAAGCTCTGAGATAGCAAATCTCTCACAGCTCTCCAGGATCGCTCCCAGGGCCGTGTGGGCAGCAGCGGCTCCACAGGGCTACTGCCGTGCCACAGGAGTTGCTGGGGAGTGTGCGGTGACTTGGGCAATTGGGCAAGGTGTGCCAGGCAGCTGGGGACCGCGTGTGCAAACACCTGCAGGATTCAGGGGGTGATTTCTTGGCTCTGCGTGGCAGCTGGGGAGGCAGCCGCCGGGTGCTCAGCTGCAGCCAAGCCAGCAGAAGCCACTGAGCTTGCTCAGGGGGTGATGCATGAGGGCGCCCAGAGGGACAGGCATGGTTCTGCCAGTCAAACCTGGAGTAAACATAATGCATCAAAATTTACTGAGAATTAACATCCCAAACATCTGCTGGAGCAGAGGGTACTTTGGCGGATAGCTGTCACCAAGAGAGCCGTGGGGCCGCAGCTCTGCCGGCAGCAGAGGAGCTGGCCGAGCCTTCTGTCGAGCTGTGGCTGGGCTCTGCAGGTCCCTCGGCACTGGCCGGGTGCTGCCAGGCTCGGCGCACAGGGGCCCACTGTGCGCTGGCATCGCTCGGCCGCGAGCGCTCCTCCAGCCCGTTCTGCCTGCAAGCAGAGCTGCTGAGCGCTCCTGGCTCAGTCCTTCTCCGTTGGAAAATGCCAATTTGTCAGAAGCAAGATGTTTTGTAGGAACGTGCTGCCTTTGACAAAAATTTGTTTCGAAAGAAAAATTGGGGATGTGGGGGGAAGTTTCCCTGATAAGGTCAAAACATTCAGCTTCAACCTTTTCAGAAGAGAACATTTCAATTTCCCACTCCAGACTGATATTTCATTTCAATTTTGTACTAAAAATGTAAGTTAAATCAGAAGTAAGAATTAAATGTTCAAATATTCCTGAAGCAAGCCACTTCTGTTGACCTGAAATTAGACTTTTTACAAAATTCTGTTTTATGGAGCATTTAGGATCCAGCTACTATTGCAGCCCAGCTTTAATTGTTCTCTCTGGATGGAAAGGTCTGGCTTTCTATTTTGCACTGGTTTATTGCCTGAAGAAAGGGTCTCCTATTTCTCATGGGGCTTGCTATTTTTATTGAAATATAAGCAACAAAATTTAAAATAATACATGATAATATTATCAAGGGACATATGAGACAGAGTTAGCATTGCACTCGTGTGACAGTAAAACAGGTAGGAGCTTCCAAGAGAGATGGATGCAAACACAGATAGTGCTTCAAACTCAGCTGTCTGCAGCTTGTCAGACTGATGATACTGCAGTGCCGATAGTCATTTGCATAACCTTTTAAAACGAGGTTTGTTTACTACCATCCCTCCCGCTCTAATTGCAGGGTATAGGATGCTTTCCCTAGAAACGGACACATTAAATGCTCTGCAGTCTCGGCTCAGCCATGTGAAGCAGCCATGCAGCACTGGGTAAATGAGTGGGCATCTGAGATCATGGGTGACTGCAGCACACAGAGAAAGCCATGCAAAAGGAAGATGCAGCTTAAGTGCCACGTCACATACGTGTGCACGTGGTTTGGGCAGTTCAAAGACAGTTTCTTCAGTGATGGGCAGTGCTATTATCTGATAATACCTGAAATCACTTTATTAGGTGCTACGTCCTGCCTCGGGTGAATTATTCCAGTGCTGTGACTCAGGAGAGCAGTCACTGCTGGGGTGATGGTCTGCACCTGCCGCTGGTGTCTCCTGGCACACAGGTATGAACGTGCTGCCTGCCAGCAGCCCTCGCTCCTCCAGGCTCTGCACTGCTCACCCCTGTTCCGATTACAAGTCTCTGTCAATCAAGGATCCTTCAGAACTCTCCACTAAATCTAGAAAGTTTCTATCCTTAGCAGAGAGCTGATTCTGACCTTCCCAGGATGAAGCCCATGGGCCATGCCAATGCTGCAGATGGAGCACAGCTGCCGAGCCTGAGCAGCTCGGCTCACGCTTGTCCCGCTGCGCACGAGGCCCCGCGCTCTCCAGGAACACTCCTGTTGGCATGGACCAGAGTCCTGCAGGTTGGAAAGCACAAGGTGCCTGAGGAGAGTGCTCAAATACCTCTGACACCGAGACCCTCTCCCAAGTCAGAAGCTACAGTGAACTCATCTGACAGGCAAACACGGCCACGCCGGTATGCGAACAAACGGCAGCATCTGTCCGCCTGGCTTCAGTGGTGCTCCTCGTGCGAGGGCTGCGCTCCAAAAGCCGGTGGTGCCCAGGGCCTCGGAGCCAAGTGCTCGCTCTGTGCTCCAGCGCGGGGCGCAGCCTCCCCACTGCACCCAGGTAAGTACACGGGAGCTGCTGAGGCCCAGACCGGGCGTGCAGGAGCCCAGCGCCCACCAGCAGGAGAGCAGCAGAGACTCACAGCCCCCAAATACAGGAGGAAAAGCTCGGTACATGCAGAGGGCTAAATCTGGTGGCTGTTGTCTGTAGCGCAGTGGGAGCCTGGCCGGGGCTGGCTTGCCACTGCTGCCCTGGGCGCTGCCCAGGCACAGAGCGGGGCTGTGCTGGTGGCCGGGGACGCTGCGTGGCCGGGGCAGGCGCCGTGGCGGGGTGGGCGGTGAGGGCAGGGGCTGGGACGGAGCTGCTGGGAGCCTTGGGCATGCAGCACGCGTGCAAGCAGGGCTGTGCCAGAACCCCTGCTCTTGGCTTGCGGTCTCCATGTTTTGAGGAGGCTGACGGCACATCAGCGGTTTGCATTTGTAAAGTGTCTTACAATTGTATGCTAGGTGGTAACTGTTTGTTTCCCTGGCTGGAACCCCCGGGGTGCAGAAGTCATCTCTCCCGGTCTTGTGTGAGGCTTCACCCCCATAAATCTGTGCACAGAGAGAGGAAGGTGCTGCTGCCAGGTCACGCCTCTGCAGAGCCAGGTGCAAGCCCCCTGTGCATGCCTGGAGCTGGGTCTTGGGGTGGTGTGAGCATGCGCACGCCTCCATCCGTCGTCTCCAGACAGGGTGCTCAGCCCAGGGCCACACTGCCCACCCGCTGCACACCCCAGGAGACACAGCAGCGCTCAGAACCCTCTCGTGCTCATCCTTCTCCAGTACTGCAGCCTCTTCTGCAGGTCTTGGCTGGCTCCAGCCGGTGAGGAACCACACGTCTGAAACATTTTGTGCTCCTTTTTCCGGGTTCTGGTTACGGCTGTGGTGGCAGGGAGTGCTGGGCTCCTCCGGTGTTGCCTCCCTCCCCTAGCACGGCGCTGCTGTCGGTGGCAGTGACATGAGAACAATACTTTATGTAAATAACTTCCAAGCAGAGTTACTCATTATTAATGCAGACAGTTCTGAAGGCGAAAGCAAACAGCATTTGGCAGCAAGAACTTTTAATGAGAATGTCATTAAGGAATTCAGACTGCGAACCACAAAGTGATTCCTGGTGCACCCGGCTGACTTCTCTGCCTTTCTGTTTCTTGCCTGTCCACTAAACATAAAAATGTCATTTGTTTTTATAACCCAGAATCCAAGCTTTCTCTCTCTCCTTTTATTAACCAATTTATTAGCAGGACAAGAGCAGCCAGCTGGAGTTGGAGGGCAGTGGCCTATGAACCCTTTTTTTGCAATCGTCCTAATTATTTATTGCTATCAGACATCAGTGTTTCTATAAATTAAACCCTCTCTTCCCATAGCTGCCCCATGGGTTTAAATCAATACAGTGCATCTCACATAATATGCTATTATTAATAAGCAATGGCTTGAGATCATTCTACATAACATTACTCCATAGCCTAGGATGTGCTAAACCAGGGGGAGTGGGGGTCGGGACGAGGCGGAACCAGCCCAGGTAAGGAGGAACACAGCTGGTGCCCACCAGGCAAGGACTGGTGTGGCCTCAGAACTGCATCAACCCTAAAACCGAAGGAAAACTTAAGATCTGAAATGCTCGTGGAACAGCATTTCTGGTCTATGGAACACAGCGGCATTCTGAAATGCATTTCCTCTTGAATTGCAACAAAACTTAAACATTCACAGTAGAACACGAGGAAAAAAAACACTTTAATTTAGAAGCACTGGAGCTGTCTTCTTAATAATATCAAATTGTTTCATTATGTATAAAAATATATTATCAAATACAATATGCTACATATTATAATGCTAAATAAATATCTCATATTATATGCAATTTTAAGCAAAAGTAATTGAAATAAGAACAGTGAATATATATATATTTTAATATTTTACCTTATCAAATCAAAAATTTCAACCAAATATAAAAAGGGAAAAAAAATTGTTTAATCTTTCTCCCATCAAAGGTGTCATCAAAACTGACATCCCCAGGAGTATTTCCATTTCAATGAAAATGCTTTCCTTGATGGAAAGCTGCTCTCCTTTAAAAACAGAAGAAAATACACTCTGCATCGCTGCCGAAATCCTCAGCAGGGTAAAATTGGGCTGATAAGCTTTCCTCCTTTCAGCGTGGGTTCTGAGTGATTTTGCTCAGTATCTGGCCTGCGCAGTGCTATTTAATCATACGTTTGCTGTGTTACCTGCACTGAACACAGCCACCTGTACCTGCGGGCCTTGCCCTCGGGCACCTGGGGCGGGCAGAGCTGAGGGACGGGCTGGGAGCTGTGCATGGCCCCGTGGGGCCAGGTGGGGACCAGCACCTCCCCGACACCCAGCACGCCTGCGCGGCCCTGCGTCGTCCCCCTGCGCTTCTTTTACATTTAATCTTTCACACGATAGAGCGTTAGTATCATTCCAGTGTCTTTGTCAGCTGGGATGCGACACAAGTCCTGGTGATAAAGGATGCCTCAACTGGGCAGGTGTCAGATCCGAGCGTACGGTCACATTTCACTGTTTCTGTTTGCTGTTGATTGCAACTTTCCTGGACCGTGGAACGGGCCTGGCTTCCCTTCTGCCCCACTGTTAATCATTGCAGGGTTTGCTTTGTCTCTGTGCTGGGAGGGCTGTTTTCGCCTCTTCCTCTCATCTTCTCATACGGTGTATTACAGAGAAAGATCTAACTGCAAAATATTTTAATGACGCAGATGAGCTCTAGCAAATTAAAACTCCTTGGAGCTGGCAGTTCCTCTGCTATCAGGCTAAAGACCTGCTGGTCTCTATGATGTGTTACTTGTGCTTTCTTCTTGGTCCTTATGAAAAAACACCCCATTTTCTCTAAAACAAAACAAAACAAAACCAAACCCCACCTGTCTGGAAGTTACGCCGTCACAGACCAGGCAGCTCACTCCCTCCCCTGGCATCTTTATAAAATTATAAACAAGCCAGAACGCCCGCAGCTGGACTTTCATCAGCACCAGTCACAATTTTGTGATGAAACGCAACGTGCCCAACAAGGCGTCCCTAACGCACCTCGTTGGGTACGGTGCTGGTCCACCCGTGCTGCACAGAGGCCGTAGCCCAGGGGGCCGCCGCTGGGCGCCACGGCTCCGGGACGGCCCCGCGGGGCGCAGCAGCCGCCGGCAGCCGCCGAGCCCCCGGCCCGCGGGGCCGCCCCCGCCGCGCCTCGCCCCGCGCAGCACCGCCTGGCGGCCGCCCCGGGGCCGGGCTGCAGCCGCGGGGGCGCCGCCCGCTGCCCCCACGCGCGGCGCGGACGCGCGGGGAGCCCCCGCGGGCCGAGGGCAGCGCCGAGCCCCGGCGAGCGGCAGGGGGCGGGCGGCCGCGGCTCGGGCTCGGGCCGGCGGGCCCGGGGCAGCCCGGGCGTGGGGTACCCGTGGGCAGAGGCGCCTCCTCCCCCGCCTCCCTGCCTTCTTCCCGTCTCTCCCTCCCTCCCTCCCCTTCTGTTTCATCCTTTTTACATCTTTTCTCTTCCCTCCTTTGTCTCTTCCTTTCTCTTTCTTCTCCTTTCTTTCTTTTCTTTCTTCAGTCGAGATTAATTGATGGGTCATTTCTTCCAGGGAATTTGAAGGCTCTCTTCCCAGCCATCGCTTGGGCTAGTGCCAGTGTTTCATTGTGACCGCTCTGTAAATCCCATCTGTGGCAGGCTGAGAAAGAAGAGAAAAGCACCGGTTTGAAAGACTCAGAGATTTTGCCCCTGCAATGAATTGCACAGTCTTTTCAAGGACATCTTCGGGAGTCACAAATATTAGCATAAATACTGCATGCAAATAGAGAAGAAGCCTCTACAGCTCCACTGCAAGAGCTGTTCTCTCCAGCACAATGTGCTGTACGATCACTGTTTGGGAACAGCCCTGCATTCAGGGAGCAGTCAAAAAAAAAACAAAAAACTTTTTCTTGTTAAAAATAATTATATCTTGTCAAGTATGGTGGCATCTGCAAAATATCTGTTAATCTAAATTACATGATACTTAAAGAGCAGAACTGGAAGCTGTACCGATGGTATTTTTTCTCCCCCTACACTTTTAGAAATTCAGTTAACACGTTTGTACAGTCTGTGCACCGCTCAGTAAGGAGCTGCAGGAGCTATAGGATGCATAGGGGCTGACCCTTCCTGGAGATTTGTGCCAGCACCCTGTGTGACTCCTGTCCTACCTTACTCAAAGCATCACCTAAAAAAGCCTCATTGCTACTGAGCACCCCAGCACGTGGGAGTCCAGGGCAGCAGCCTTTGCAGACAGACAGGGAGCTTTAGCAGTGGCTGTAGCTGGGGCAGAGCTCACCACGAGCGCAGTGCTCAACGTTCAATGCTTCGCTCACCGCCCCAGCCCCCGCTGCTGGGCCCTGCGGGAGGGAACCTCTGCAGGTGCTGCGGCAAAAGCCCTGCACAGCAATCCCAGAGCATCTCCTGGCTGTGGGCGGGTGGGCCTCTGTTCATCCCTGACAATCTCAGAAGTTTAGATATGAATCTCTTGATTTCTGCAGACTGAGTGTGTGTGGGCAGCATCAAAGAGCGTTCAGCCTCCTATCTGCAGTGCAGCAATAGCTGGTCCCTGTTCAGGACTTGTGGGGCATTGCCTGCACAGCTGCTGGTGAGCATCTAACTACCAGGGCAGACTCCAGACAAGAGAAGGATCCTTCAGAGACCCCTCAGCTCTCTCCCCTTCTGGTTCTGCTGACTGGGGAGAGGCACTGCACATGTGAAGCCAGGGTGCCGGGAACATAAAGGCACCAGTGATAGCAGGAACGGATGACAATACCTGGTGCTACATCGTGAGTCCTGATGAGCTTGTGCACATGTGCCTGGGAAGCAGGAGCTGGGAAGGTCCAAAAGGAGGAATGTGGCTACAAGCAGATTAGAAACACAAAGCCGTCTGAGCTGCACACGGCCACTGGGACTGCACAGCAAAGAGCAAGCGCTGCTGCCCCAAGGAGACTGCAGCTGATTACCAGTGGCACATCCCGGGCTGTCTCTGCGGCAGAACAATGAGCCCTGGCATGGCCGCCAAGCTTCCTGGCACCTCCGCGCTCCGGCTCTATCTGCACATGCACATCTGTGCCGCCGCCACTGCGTGCCAGCCGGGGGGAGAGCCAGCCTGGCCATCGAGCAACATCCACAGCCGTCATCCTCCCAGGCTCCTGCTATGCACAACACACTGCCTAACAGCTGAGGCCAGAAGCTTTTCCCAGGCTAAGAGGATCGGGGAGCTTTCAGATGCTCTGCCTGCTTGCCTCTCATCTGAGCGCTTGGGCGGGGGTGTGCTGAGGTGCACATGTGGGCCAGAGCCGGGGAGAGGTGTGGGCAGAGGGAGCTGGGGCTTTGGCTCCAGCACAATGCTCATTATCAAAACTTGCGAGACATTTGTTAGCTCGTTAGCACTCCCAGCTCTCGGCTGCTGCTTGCAGGCTGGCGCAGGCTGCTCGGAGCACGATGGGGCTGGGCACCTGCAGTCCAGTGTGCTCGCCCGCTGCCGGTGCTCCAGGTGCAGCAGGCTGGAGGCCAGCTTGTCCTTCGGACTTTGTGGTCCTCATCCACCCAGCAGCAGAACCCAGAGCCAGCTGTTTCCTCTGGAAGTGCCGGAGATATCCAAGGGTGATTGCAGAATTTGGGTCCAGGCTTTGAGGACGCACAAGAAGAAAAAACATGGCAATTCTTGAGGAGAGTCCTTGCCTGAAGGACCTGGCGCTCATCAGTTTTCTCTAGTCCTGAGTGCGTGCAGCTGCGAGGTGCGCTGCTCTCATGGTGCAAACCAAAATGCCAGCACATGAAAGGCAGAAACCAAATATGCAGGCACGGTGCAGCTTTCCTGGGGAAAAGGTGTGCGTTGTTAGGATCATGGAGTACTCTTAAATTCCTCACTGATGCTAGCTGTCACAGCATCACCAGAGGGGAACGCTTCCTGGGCAATGCCAGCAGCCTCCCCTGCTGCCAGTGATGGCCTGGCCTCAGCTGCTGGAGCAGCACCGCATCTGGCGCCAGCCGTGCCCCATCCCTGGCAGTGCCCAGCCGCGGGGCAGCCGGCCCGCACCCGCACAGCTGCTCCCCGCTCGGTGCCCACAGCCTGAGTTTCTCCAGTCCGGCCTTCTCGGAGGCCTGGCCTCGCACACGCTGCGGAGCCTCAGCACGTGGTGCCCGTGCCAGCCCCCGGGGAGAGCAGGAGACAAGAAGCAATCCCAGTGCCTGTGCTGGCAGCCTCAGCTGCAGCGGAGTTGAGGATGAAGTTATAGGGGTGGGTCGGGTGGAAAAAGGAGTTTGGGCAGGAGGTGGGCGCAGGAGGGGAGCGCGGAACAGACAGCCCGCAGCAGGGCAAAGTGCCCCCGTCCAGCACAGCCGTGGTGGCGTGTCGGCGCTGGTTCTGGCCGGCGGGGAGGGCCGCAGGCTGCCCACTGCGTTGGCTCAGCGGCCGCCAGGCAGGGCCCCGCTGCGCTCTGCCTTGCACTGCTGATAGCGCTACCACGCAACATCGCCCCCGAGCCCCGCCGCAGTCAGCGAGACATCCGTGAGTGACAGCAAACAACCAGCTCCACACCAAGAGGCAAAGCAGGCTTTGACAAACACTCACTAGAAAATAATAAAGTGGCAAAATAATTCTGCATCGGACACACTTACCGGAGCATAAAGAGTCTGAAAAGGAGACAACATCTTGTATCATCTATCTTCCTTAAATACCCAAGCTGTGACAAAGTGGAAAGCAAAATTATGATGAATGATCGGACATATTTAGTCTGTACCTGTGCTCTTTAACTAGGCCTGGTGAAATGGGTGCTAATGAAAAGCAGAACACCTACCAAAAAGAGGAGATTTCATTGAAAACAAGTCTTTATTACAAATTGGCACTTCGTTTTCATAAAGTGCATAATGAAGGTGCATATTGTGACATAAATTAAAACAGGCAAGTGATGGGTCAGCACTGCAAAACATTACACAAAGACAAATCACCAGTGAGCCCTCGACAATGGCTGTATCTCATTTACAATTTTTCGAGTACATTTTCAGATTGTGAGGGAACACGGCTAGGTTTTGTTCATAAACGGCATGCCATCATTTATTTTACTGCCTCATTTGAATATGATGAATACTGTAGCCCTTTATTTGTTCACAACAACCAAATAATTGTAGATCCGTGGGTTTCTGGGCAATTAATCACATTTTTTTTTCTTCCAACAATCCACTATAAACATGACATTGAACAATAAAGTACATTAACCTCTGCTTTGCACAAAAACTTTGCTTATTTAAGCAGTGCAATGGTATCGGCTCCCGCTCTCCTTCAGGATGCAGCCAGATGTGCCGGGGGGTGCCAAGCCCCACGGGACAGCACTGCCCACAGCCCTCTGCCCGCTGGGACGTCCCTGCCAGCGTGCGGCGCGGGGGGCGCCGGGACATGGGAGAGCTGACCTTGGCACTTGTGGGCTTTGCCAGGAGCAGCACAGCTGCCACCATCAAAGGCATGGCACGGCACAGCTCAGCTCGGCACAGCTCAGCTCGGCACAGCTCGGCTCAGAACAGCTCAGCACAGCATGGCTCATAATGGCTCGGCACAGCTCGGCACAGCTTGGTATGGCATGGCTCACAAAATCTCAGCACAGCTCAGCTTAGAACAGCTCTGCACAGCATGGCACAGCATGGCTCAGAATGGCTCGGCACAGCTCAGCTCAGAACACCTCAGCACAGCATGGCACAGCAGCACCTGCCAGGACTGAGGGGATGACCTAGAGCCACTGAAATTAGGGAAGAAAAAGGGGGGAGATGCGTCAGGAGAGGAGGTGGAAGCGATGTGACCTGCAGCCTCCGCATCACCCGCCGAGAGCTGCTTCCAGGCAGGTCCGGCCTCCCCAACCTCCTCCCTGCTGGCAGCCCAGGCCGTTGCCCATGCTGGGACACAGGGACTGTGTGAGGCTTCTCTGCGTGCGTGACGAAGGCTTTTCCTTCAGCTATGACGTTAATTATGGGCAGAACCACTTCAGTGAATTTCTGACTCCAAAGAAGATGGCCAAAAGCTTGCCAATGACACAGATTTCCTCTGTTTTCAGAAAAAAATCCCAGATTTTTCTGAAATAAGAAGGCCATCTCAGTGCACAGCCCAGGCTCCAGCTGCCCCAGGCAGGCCAGTGCCACACTGCCCGTGGCAGGACGCTTGTGCTGCAGCGGCTGCCAGGCGAGGCGAGGCGAGGGCCCCGCTGCCCCTCTGTCGCTCGTGGCACCAGACCGAGCCCTGGCTGAGCCCCGGAGGCTCTGCAGCACCTGCCAGCCCAAGGCATGGGGCTGGGCCCCAGCCCTCTCCATGGCACTAAACCCAAACATATTATTCTTCCATGTTCCTGTTATTTTTAGCATTTTGAAAAATCCTGTTCTTTTTTTTTTTAAATCTACCACTAGGGATAGAGCCTGTCTGGAAAAAATGTGAGTGCAGCCACTGTTAAGCCATGAAAAGCAGCGACTGGACCGTTATCTAACACTGTTGTAAGGTTACTATTTATCTAGAGCAACTGAAGTTGGCACTCACATCTGGCGCCTGGTACTTAGTGCAATTATTTATGATTTCCACCAAGATTTAAAAGCTCATCGCCGGCCTTGTAATGCAGTAACTGATTGCACTGCTAATGTAATTAAGAAAAGATTATGATGTCCACGTGGCACACCAGATGGTGGCATTCATAGCAATCGGCACACACAACTGGCAGACAACTGCACAAGGGCAGTGAGGCTCAGGCAGCTGGAGCGCTTCGCTTCGTGCCACACGCTCGGGGAGGAGGGGAGGCTTCAGCCGGCCCACGCCGCGCGGCACCCGCCCCGGGCACGTCCCCGGGTGCCTGGCGCCACGTGCCCCATGCCAGGCGGTCCCGTTCCCCCCGCACCACGGGGCTGTGCAGGGGTCCTGCCCAGTGGCTGCACGCGGCTGCTGCTGGCACCTGTCCCCGCTCCCTGCCCATGCTCTGCCGGGATGCCAGCTGGGTCACAGGACAGAAAGCAGGCGGCAAGCAGCACCCACAAGTTTCCGAGAGCTTCCCTCACCTTGCCCCCCTGTGGGAGGCGGCCTGCTCTTGCCAAGTGGCACTGAATTTAACTTCTGGAAATGGAGAGTGCCGCCTCACGGCCCGGAGACCTTGCCCTGGCTGGAGACCTCCCGTGTCTCCTCTGACGTCCTCACCCTTGCTGGGACCCCGCGCTCCATGTGGGCAGGAGAGGCTCCTCCTGGCACTGCTGGGCACGTTACGCAGGATTAATGCCCACGTGCTTGTTGGACCTTCTGTTGCAGAAATAATGCTGCAGCTTTGACTTGCTTCCAGCAGGGCAAAGCAGAAAGCAGAGTTAACATTCAGTTAGAGCACAGGACTGTTTGCTCTTGGAAGCCGTAATGTATGCAAGGAGCTTGTGTCACCTAAAGCCCATTCAACATTGTGCGTCGCCTTTCCTCGCTATTGCGTGTGAATTTAATAAAGTGCCTCTGACTCATTCGCCCTCTGTGGTGCAGCTGACATAAGTAAATATGCAGGCTGCAACCTCACTGGAGATTTTATACCATCTGTATTTACAACATGAATATTTCAGCAAATTTGACATTTTGGAGACTTCTGTCTTCCAGGTTTAGTGACGATGAGTATCTAGGTCAGGAGTGCTGCAGGTTCACAAGCAGCATCCTGTCAATAATTTAATGCTCTAAGTGCTAAGCAGCGTTAGCAGGACGCACTCCGTCACTGCAGGGTTTGTTGGCTCATTGAGCTGACACAGTTTTGAAGCAACATAAAAACAGGTTTTGATCTCTTGCTGTTGGCCTCTGCCTGAAAAGCATAAAGCAGGAGGCAACCCTGTGGCAGCTATTCTGCTAATGTCACCGTAATGTGGACGCTGTTTTACTGTCACTTTCAAGATGAAAACAGAAGCACGCTGGGCAAGGCAGGATGAGGCATTTCTCAGCCCTGTTTCCCACTGCCGGGTGCTGAGGCGGGTGAGGGGAGGCAGGCCCCTGCTGCGCCCTGGGGCCCACTGCTACGGCCCGGAGCTGGCGCTGGGCAGCCCCGCGTGGGGTGGGCAGGGGCCTGGCAGTGCCCTGTGCTCCCCCAGGCCCTTCCCGCAGCGCCGTGCCCGGCTGCTGAGATGCCATGGGGCACCTCGCCGCTTGGGTCCCAGATGAGCCCAGGGGCGGTTCACGGGCACGGGGTTGGATTCTCCAGTTGCCTTTTCTCTGGAGGATGGCAGGGCGTCCTGAGCACGGCTCGGTGCTCTGTCACAAAAACACTTGCGGCCCCAGCCCTGCTGAGGACAATGCAGGTGTGGAGCCCTGTGGAGCCTGATGGCCTGACTAGCCCCACCTGGCCCCTCAGCTGCCTGGGGCCAAGAGCACATTTAAGCACAACTCTGGCCCCACAGCCTGTTTAAGCCGTATGCTGTAGCATGCTGGTACTCTGCTGTGGACCACATTGTTTCAGATTCTGGCCTGCAGGCTGGCGACTTGGCCTTGATCCTGTCTCATTCCCATCGAGCTGACCAGCAGCAGGACCTGAGCCTGACCCGTGGGTTGGCTTCCTGGATTGAACTCTGACCTCACGCCACGGATGTGTGTGATGGGCTGGTAGCTGAACTTGGCTGTGGCCTACTTGGGTGCTGTGAGGGCTCCTGGCCAGGCTCTGCCCTCAGCACAGCTCCTGTACCCCTGTGTGCACACACGTCTGCGGTGCCTGCACCCAGGGCAGCTATTCATCCTGCAGCAGCTCTAGCTAGTGCTGCCCCGGGCTTCCAGGCCAGCACAGCACTGGTGCAACCATTCCTCCCTCCCTAGTGGGCAATGTGGCACCCACAGTATGAACAGAACAGCCAAGAAACAAAGCATGAGATGAGCTGTTGCAGTAACTCCCTGATTACCAAAAGATGGAGGACTAGAGTGTCCTACAATCAGACCTTTGATAGAAAAAGAAGAAATACGGTGAATAGACCTTCCTGACTCAGGTGAGACTTTTTTTTTCCTTTTATGAAATCCTGCTCTTGAAGTGTTTGCACTGAAAAAATGTAGCACTTTCCATATAAAAGCTATGCTTGGCACAAGCCTCTCCTCAGATAGAAAGGAACTGGAGGAGCCCTTCTCTTTCTCACGCCAGCTCATTATTGTGCTGTTGGAGCACGTTATAAACACTGGAAGGAAAGCGTGTTTTCACAATGTATTGAACCTCGCTTTGGTTAGCAAGAAATTGATCCCAGCAGCAGAGGAGGTGTCCTGCCTCAGAAGTGTTGGCTCTGTGCAGATGTGCTTTGAGGGAATCACATTCATGTAATTGTGGAACAAAGACCTTAAAACTTATGTAGGAATAAACTCAAAGCTAGAAAGGAAATAAAATAGGATGCCAAATCATGTATTCAAAGAATAGTTTCTTGTTAGTAATGCTGGAGGATCTGTAGCTTCTACTATCACATGATACCCATCCTCTTGTTCAGCAATGCGGAAATGTTTCTGAAGGAACTGGATGATGTGCTTCATTTTGGATTCATCTCCCCCCTTGTAAGGATTGTTCAATGTGTTTTCCTAGAGGAATCCTACAGATTGCTTCAAGTATCGGTATAGATGGAAGGATATTAAAGCAGGTGTTGAGTATGCAGCCATTTCCCTGCTGTCACTTCAGTGTCTACATGGTGGATTGTGCAGGCAGTTGTACCATGGGGATGCTCAGAAACACTCAGTGGGGCCAGGACCTTGGTAGGGGGGCCTTAGGTTTTTCATTTGATTCCCTGTTTCTGAGCTCATACCCCCATCTCTGGTCCTGAGCCTCAGCTGTGTAATCTGGCTGTGTCCTGCCTGCAACTGAGGGTGTGGTGAGCCCTTGGGGAGGTGACCTTGTGCCTGGGGACTGCCTGAGCAGGGCTGGGGAGGCTCTTGCTGTTCCTGCTGGCTGTTCAGTAAGGATATCTTCCAATTTTTCTGCTCTCCCAGTGATACTGTAATTGTCCAGTTATGACCAACTTTGGCATCGTTATGCATGCTGAATGCTGTCAGATGGATGAGAAGCTCGCTGGGGTGCTAATATGCACAAGCTGCAGTAGCCAAGGAGCCAAGCAGCAGCAGCTAATGCTGCCAGCTGGCCTGGGAATTGTGATGATGGGAGCCAATGCCCTCTGAAAGGAGGGGATGGAGCCTTTGGTGGCACCTGGTATTGCTGTGCTCCTGCACACCTCACAGTGGCAAGGAGTGAGGCTGGTGGGTGGACTTGAGTTGGAACCAAGGGTATAAATTCTTTGGCTGCAGCTTTGTAACCAATATGTTAATTATTTGTTTAGGAAGAACGAAGGGTACTGGCTGTGCTCTGCTTTCTTAAGTTTAAAGATCAGAGCCATGCTTTTGAGGTCCTGTATCCCTAAATGAAGAAGGGGCTGCTCTTAGAAAGTCTTGCAAAGTTAGCTGAACTGTGACTGACTTACTGTCACTGCCTGCCAAATGGTCACCTATTAAATTATTCACCAGCATTCCTTTTTGCAAACACCAGGTCATCTGAATGCTGTCTGCCAGCATGTACCTGTGACAGCAGTTTTGCATCCATAATAACCACTAACCATGGCTTTTCCCTTCACACATCCCCATGGAGGACTAATTACTGCAGTGAGCAGTATGGGCTGAGTCCAACTCCCTCCTGCCCCTCCAGTGGCCATAGGGACACCCTAGGCCAGCCTCTAGCCTGTACTGGTGGGCCCTGAGCAGTGAACAGCTGCTGCAGTGACCTGTTCCTGTTTAAAAGGAGAGGGCAACTCGTGCCTGAGGCTTTACTCCTGCTTCAAGGAAGCCCTGACAGTTCTGCCCTGAGCCAAAAAGCAAGGCATTTCATCAGAGAAGGTTTGCAAAGAAAACATTATTTCCCCAAATGTGTTCATCATTCAAAATCATTCAAGCAAAAGTCTCCATCTTACTGTAGCTATTATTCATAATCTGAAAACCTGGGTGTGTGGCAGTTCTTGGTAATTAAGCTGCATACAGGTGTGTTTTTTCCTGTGTTTGGGTGGAAGAGCAGCTACAACTCAGTCCCAGGGTGTCTCTGCAGAACAAATGGGGCTGGTCCTGGCAGTGGAGTCTGGAGAGCCTGGTTTTGGTGCTGAGCCATTAAAATGGCAGCGCCTTGGGCAAACTGCTCCTGTGCCACCCAGGGCTGCTTTGGCCTGGCTTCCATGTCACAGGAGGGAGCTGATGGAGGTCCCTTTTCCTGGACAATCTTTGGATGAGGAGTGTCTTGAGCCTGTTTCACAAGGGCAAGGCTGAACACTTGCCCTGGCTGTGGCTGTCACTTGGTGCTCTGTAAATCGTGATTTTGTTGTAGGTTGATGTACCTTAGTTCATAACTGATGTGGGCTATAACGCGATGTCAGGGCTTATATTTGGAAATATAGTGTCAGTGCTATTTAGTAGTGAGTATAGGATAAGAAAGTATGTAAACTTGAGAAACAGTACATTTTCCTGATAAACTTTGTTGCATAGTGAATCACAAACAATGGTTCAGAGCAATTAGCTATAAAGGATATTTTTAATAATTTCCAGGTGTTACTCACTCATGATGTTCCAGGTAGTGAGTGCACTTGCAAACAACTTTGTAAATGTGCATAGGGTGGAACTGGAGGAATTCAGCTGGCAGGGCTACAGCTGCCTCCCTTGCGGGGTCCTGGACATGTGCTTGCAGGTGCTGGTGGGATGCTGCCTGTGCCTCCCCTGCTCCCATGGCCAGCTCACCCCAGGGTGTCTGGCAGCCTGTTACAGGGGGCAGGAGGCAGTGACCTGCAGCTCTGCTGTGTGTGGCTGGTCCCTGCCCCAAACCTGACAGGCTCCAGACCTTGACCTGGGGCAAGAGCACAGGTGCTGGCCCAGCCCATGGCCAAGCACCCTCATGTGGGGTGGGGGGTGGGGGCTGATGCCCTGGTGACTCTGGCTGCTCTCACTTGGGCTGTCTCACTGCAATAAGCAGAAACTCAGGCTGTCCCTGTGGGGCTGCCATTGAGTAACTGACCCTGCAGCCTTTCCTTTAATTCAGTGAACTATTTAAGCATGTGCTTAAAATTGAACATCAGTTTTAGTGGTTTGCTGACCTGGGGCTAAGTGAGGAACTGATAGCACTAAATAGTGTTTCTTTTTTTTTTCCCTTCTGTATTGAGGCTCCTGCATGAGCTGTGGTGTTGCCTTGGGAGCTGCAAAACTGGCATGAGTGAAGGAGGAGAGTGAGCTGCCCGCTACCGCTGTTCTGAGCGGACATCCAGCCCCCAGCAGGGCCTGGCATGGGGGCTGTGGGGCTCATGTCTCCAAGCACCTCTGTCACCAGGTAGGAGAGAAGCCAGACCTGAGGGACCGTTAAGGACATCTCACATCAGTGAGCAGAGCTGTCTGTTCTCCATGCATCACCTCTGCACTGATGTCCTGGCCTGAGGAGCCCTTCCTGGTATGCTTGTGTCCGTAGTATGCAGGCATCACTGCACCGTTACCGCTTCTGTCCTTGTGCTTGGTCCTTGGCTTGTTCATGGTTCCTTTGGTACTGTTCTAAGAAGGTTAATGCTCATCGTTGGAAGCAATTACTGGCTGAAGTGGCATGTTCATATGCCTTTCTCACTTATGGATGCTTTCTGTTGGCTGCATGGGGCCCTGAGGTGTTGCCTTCTCGCTGCAGCAGCATTCAGCGCTGCTACAGGCAGCTTTGTGTTTTTAGGGTTAAAATACGATGGGCCTGGTCTGCTCCAGTTGCATATTCTCCAACAAGCGGGTAGGGTGACAGCTTGTCAGATCTTTGTCCTGATACTTGATGAAATGTACCTCTCCCAGTTACACTGGGAGTGTCTGGGTCCAGCCTGAGCTTGCCCCCAGACCTGCCAGCATGGGGGTGCAGGAGATTGGTGGCCAGGCATCAGTGCTGCAGTTGTGCTGTCTGGAAATTTATGAACAATTCATAAATGTGTTTTACAGACAGCTGTTAGTATGTGCTGAGCAATACTCATTCTGTCAAGGAAAACCAGTTACAGGGTTATAGTCAGGCCACTTAAATATTATGATCCATAATATATAAATAGTGGGCTGAGCGCTGCTGCTGCTTTGTGCTTTAAAGACAGGCCTGTGCATTCTGCTCAGGCTCTTGCAATTCCATACCAACTAGTACTGTCTGCAAGCTATGTACTCACGAAGATACTTGGTGCTTCTAAAAATCATCCTTTGCACCCTGTCCTGGGGTCACAGCATGCTTACAGTTAAGCTGTGTGCCACCAGGCTGTCTGGCCGCAGTCGGAGGGGAAGGTTGGCTGAAGATGTGGTGCGGGTCAGGTAGCAGACCTGGGAGCCGTGCTGCTGGCTGTGGCCTCAGACTTCGGGCTGCTGCTTGGGGTTTTACTTTCATTTGCCCAAAGATGAAGATATGGGGTGAGGCATGCCTTTTCACTGAAGGGCCTTGCGGGTAGGTGAGCACAGCCACAGCACCTTGGTAACAAAGCACAGAGCTGACAGAAGAATACGGTGGAAGTTTCAGTTTAGAAATGTCTCTTGACATCATGCTGTCTTTCAGCTGATGTTGTGCACTTCCTTGGTGTTGTGGCCAGACCAAATCGAAACAGACAGAAGAAAGGGTCGGTGCAGCAGCAGTGGGGAAGTGGGAGCTCCTGCTCTGCTGGAGCAGCTCGGAGGACCGGGGGCTGCAGGCCTGCAGCGTGCCTCGCCTGGCTGCCCAGGAGCTCTGCTCACCAACTGCAGCCTGGCCTGCAGCAATAATGTGCACCAAGGTATGTCAAATAGCCAAAAACAGGAACTGCTGTAGTAAACTGTACTCTTCCCTGCAGGAAATACTACACAGCCTTCTTGAATAAGAATAAAAGATTAAACTCAAAGTACAATGAAATGCAAAAAATGCTGTGAAATCTGGTGGGTGGTTTGTTTTTTTTGATTAGTGAGCTCCTGAAATATTCCTGCATCTCAGGATCATGTCACTACCTGAAATGCTTTGCGATCACCTTATTAAAAAGCAACCCACACGCATCCCAGTAGAAGGCAGGTGTCTGCTGCAGAGCTTGCAAGCCTTCAAAAACCTGCCCTGAATGGGTTGTTTCCTATAGTTAAGAATTTGTCATGATTTTAAGAAGTGGTGTTTTAGCTCTATTGCTGTTGACCTTCAGGCAGGGCAATGCAGTGCCTAAGGCTCTCACTATCTCTGAGGACAGGATGAAGGTTCAGTAACTACCGGGGTACCTGGCAAACCCTGCCTGGGAATCATTAGAGATAAAAGCCACCCAGAGCCATCTCAGGACACGGTTAGTCTGTGCTTGTGCACTTCCCTCATTCTACCTGTCAGTTGCTATTCTCCAGGATGCACAAGTGGCTGGGAGATGTGCATTGACAGCTATACCTTTCCCAGTTACAGAGGTGCCTAAATTAAAACCTCCACAGGAGATACTAGGACCTTCTAATTCCTTTCAGAATAATCAAAGTTTAAATGAGGAATATAGAAGGGAAGTAGCTGTATGGAGACATTTTGGTGCACAAAGTTTAAAGGCAGCAGGCTAAACAAATCTGTGTGCCTAAAACTAGGTGGCAGCCGCTGAGCCTTGACCTGCAGCAGTTTCAGCATGCAGCTGAACTCTGGGCTGACTTTCTCTAAAGGCAGGCACGGGGAGTGGGGTGGGGTGGTGCATGCAGCAGTATGAGCCCGCTGTGAACCAGTGCTGTCCCCAGCACTGGGCCCTGAGGAATGATAGCAGCAGTGGGCTGGCCTTGGCTCTGGTGTTTAGCAGGAAGGGTGATGATCCAAGCTGCCAGAGTGGGGTAACAGAAATAGAGCCCCCCTTCACTGCTAACAAACCTGGCAAGTATGTGTGATAACTTGGAACAACGTTCTGGAGGATGAGAAGGATGAGTGTGTGTTCAGCCACAGCTCCACTGTGATAGTCAAGACTGGCTTAAATTCCTCCTATTCAGCATCCCAAAAACAAGACACTGGTGTGAACTGGACAATATTTGTGTGACTGCAGAACTCAGAGGAGATGTGGCTGAACAAAAAAATAAACACCTTGAAAAATTATGTTAAAATATTCAGTGGATAACAATTCAAATACTTATACTTTTGAGTAACTTTATGGTGGTAGATTAACCAACTGCAGCATAGTTATTCACATACCTAATGCTAAGTGTACAAGTATTTGCTGATTCAGAGCCTGTGCTTATGCTCTGTGAAAGAACACAATAGTGCCTTTCCCTTGGACTCAAAACTCTGCCAAGGCTTCAAGGTCTCTGTATGTAGCAGAGCTGAGCCCTCACCCTGAGCTGTGCCAGCCACCCCCAGCGGGGAAGCTGATGCTGTGCTGCAGGGTGGTGCTTGCTGTGGGCAGCTCCTTGCAGGGAAGGAGCAGCTGAACTGTGCTAGAAAGTGACTTGTCTCTTGGAAAAAAATGTTATTGCAGATCATGCCATAGACACGTTGGGATATATGTTTGCAGTGTATCTTAGAATATTTTGTGGATACTAAGCAGCAATTAGTCTTCCTTTGGAATCAATTCATTTCATACTGCTGTGGTAGCAGGGAGGATCTTATTGAAACTCGAGGATTTTTAATATTATTACACTAAAGACTCAGTATCAGCATCTCCATGGGGGAGTATTAGCACACTGTAATGTGTAACAACTTCTCCACTTCAGGAAATCTTGTTGTATTTGTAATAGGGCATTTGGGGCATATATTATGTATGGGACATATTTCTCTTTTCCACCAGGCATCATCTTTCCTTCTGTCTAAATTACTCTCCAAATAAAGAGAAAGAGGAGAAAAAAAAGCATTGTATTCCTTATCTCTCTCTCTCTATATATATTTTAATCTTCGGACCCAGAAGCCACTACCAGCAATCAGGGCTGCATGTGGTAGAAGCCAGAATGCCTTGGTTGAACAGTGAGGGAATAGAGCTGTGGTTAAGAATAGCTGGCTATTACCTCTGTTCAGCAAGTGCAAATCTAACATGCTTTACTGGAGGGAAATGCCAGATAGGATGGGAGTGCCATGTTTCTAGGACAAATGAAACTGTGGCTCTGCACAGGCAGCAGGTGGTGTTTAAGTCTTTAACAGACCTGGGGGATCACCTTGCCCTGTGCCTGCCCCAAAGGAATGCCTAGTGATGTCTGAAAGCTGTTTTTAGGTGGTCTTTCAGCTTGATCAGGGACAAAACTGATCTGATTTCTGGAACAGGCTGCCCAGGGAGGTTGTGGAGTCTCCTTCTCTGGAGATATTCAAGGCCTGTCTGGATGCCTACCTGGGCAACCTGCTCTAGGGAACCTGCTTTGGCAGGGGGGTTGGACCTGATGATCTCTGGAGGTCCCTTCCAACCCCTACAGTTCTGTGATTCTGTGGAAAAACTCTCCAAGCTGTGCTTCACTGTCTCATTGTAAAGTTTTTCACCATACCTTTGCAGAATCTTTCTTATTGCGATTCATACACATCACTTCTCAATCTAGCCACAGAGGACATAACAGTTTATTGCCCTCCTCTTTAATGCACCTACAAATTAATGTTTCCCCCTTTCTTTTACTTCATCTTTCACCCCATTTTTTTCATTTAACAACTCCAACTCTTTCAGTCTTGCATCAAAGGCTATTGATGTCAGTCCTTACATCAATCTTCCTGTTCTTCAGGTTATTTTTGATGATCTCCCTTGAAGTAAGGTGCTCAGAACTGAATGCAGGATGGCTGCAGGATTAGTTTAAATGATTATAGCTACAGGATACGCTGCTGTTCCAGGTTACACTATGATTTGCATTGCCTGCTAATTTAGCAAATGTGCTCCCAATTTCGTCACTGGAATGTGATGATAATGCCCAGAATGCCACAGAACCTCTGTCTTCTGTGCTGTGAGCAGGCCTCTGATGGCTTCTGGTTGTCCAGCTGCCCTGTCAAACACTTGATTCTCTGGACTATATCTGCTTAGTTTGGTTTTTGGGCCTTGGTGAGAGGTAGAATCAAATGTATGACCGAAGTTAAGGAGGCTCCCAGAACTGCTTATCCCCTAACCACTGCAAGCTGTCCTCTCAAGAAGAGAACAAGCTCGGCTGGGTGCAATTTGCTCTTTGATCTACAACAGCTGCTGCCACTCTCCAAGATGCAGCTTGGGCAGCTTGGTTTAGGGCAAGGACTTAAAGAACTACAGTTCTCCGGTTCTTTTTCCCCTGGACATCACCTGTCTTCCAAGAGCTCACGGACCGTGCCTCGGGGTTCGGTGGGAGAAACTACTCAGAGGTTTCTGCCGAAGTACAACTCCACAGAGGCAGCGTTTGCTTTCCAAAGTTTCGGTTTTTGCCCCGCGGGGCTCGCGGAGCTGCCCCCCTGCTTCCCTCGGGCCGGGCGCCCCGCGTTTCCCCGTCACTGCGCCGGGGGCACCGCTCGAGGGCAGCCCCCGGGGCCGGGGGTGCTCCCCGCGGGACCCCGTCCCCCCGCGGGGCTTCCTGCGCGCCCCCGGCGTGGGTGTGGCGGCGAGCGCGGCGAGCCGGGCTCGGGTTTGCCTCCGCTGCCGGTCTCGCGTCGGGCCGGTGCGGGAGGAGGGCCGCATGGCCGCGCCGGTGAGTGCGGGGCGGCTCCCCCGGGCCGGGGGCCGCGGCGGCCGGGGCTAGGGCCGGGGGGCGCGGGGGCGGGGGCCGGAGCCGGGGCCTGGGCGTGCGCGGCGGCGGGGAGCGGGGCGCGGCCGAGCTGCGCCGTGCTGCGGCCCCGCCGCTCCGCAGGCCGGGCTCGGGCCCCCAGCCCCGCCGGGCGAGGCCCCGCGCGGCGCCGAGCCGCGGCCTGCCCGCCGCCGCTCCCCGCCCCGCGCCGCTCCGCCCGGGCGCGCAGGCCGCTCCCCCCCGCCGCTCCTCCCGCCGGGCCGCCCCGCGCCGCCCCGCCGGGCGATGAGGAGCTGCTTCTGCCTGCGCCGGGGGAGCCGCGACCCAGCGCCCGCCGCGCGGGCAACAGTTAAGTGTCCCCGGCCCCTCGGCACGGCCAGGCCGCCGCGCTCCGGGCCGGGGCTGCGGGCCCGGCCCCGGCCCCGTGAGCTCCCGCGGGGCCCGGCGCGGCGGGGCCCGGCCGTCCCCTCCCGCGGCCCCCCAGCCCCTCCGCGCGTGGGGCCGGGCCCGCCGCGAAGCCCCCGGGTGTCCCCGGGGGCGGGCACCCGGCCCCGGGGTTCGCTCCCCGCGCGGGGCCGGCGGGCGCGGGGCGGCGGCGGCGTTGTCCCGGAGCTGGGGGGGGGCACCGCGTGCGGCCGGGCCGGGCTGCCGGGGGCTGCCGGGGGCTGCCGGGGGCTCGGCGGTCGTGGGGTCTGACCGAGTCCTCGTGCCCCGGCCTAGCAAAGAGCTCGCTGCGAGCGTTACGTGACTGGTTGGAGAAAATACTCCCAGTACTGCCTTTCTTTTGGTCTGTTGCTGCAGGTGTTTGTGGTGTGGATTTGCTTGATCGCTCTTTTTTCTCCCTCACCCGTTCTCAGAGGTTTGTGCTTAGCTGGAAGTGATGAACACGATCTGTTTGTCTTTACTGAACGAGCCAGAAAGGGGACACCGAGCTGCCCAAGTTTTATTTACTCACTTCTTACATTGCCAGTGCTTAGGAGTTCTCACTGTGGTTTCTGGAAGGATTCTCAAAGATCCACAGAGCTTTAGTATTTGCTTTCTCTGAGTTGTGATGCTCACGGATTGGTCATTATAACACCAGCTGGATCCTCAGTTGAAATGGGAGAGCTGGGCTTCAGAAGGTGTTCAGCTGGTCACATTAAAATTTACATTTACCCATCCTGTATTTATTTTAAAACCAGTGAGAGTGTGCAAACGCAAACCTTGGTGCAGCCTGTCATGTCCCGTGGCAGGTTAGCAGTGCGGTTCAGTGTCCCTGTAATTCTCTGCTTTAGCTATTATATTCTGCCAGCATACTGGGATGAAGGCTTCGTTTGAGCTTCTGGAGGTGTGAAAATAAATACAAAATGTTCTGGTTCTGCAGTGCACACCTCTCTAAGTGAGTCCCAAGCTTTAAGGCACTGTAGCTGCCGGGGACTTGTCCGCACAGGTACCAAGACAGAAGTAACTGAACTGAATGTCATTTAAATTTGTTGCCCCGGTAGAAGGTCATCTGTGTATGGAAATCTATTTTGGTTTGAAATAGGACACTCCTTGCAAATGAGTGCCCACCTGCTGTGAAGCAATACGAGACCTGGGTTTTGCTCGCTCCAGGCCAAAGTTCCTGTTTCCATTGAGGTCGGTCACCAGCTGAGGTGGGGCGGCCGGCTGGAGGGTGGGCGGTCGGTGTGGGGACGCTCCCGGACGTGCCTTCGTTTGGTGAGAGCTGATGCTGAGGTGCTGTCTGCTTGTGACCGAGGCTTTGGGGGTCCCAGTTGCATGTCCTGCCACGGTCTCCTGTTTCTTTTCTGACTCAAGCAGTTGTGCTTCAGGAGCAGAAATAGCAGGCCAGCAGGGGCTGCGTCCTGTTCCCGGGGATTGGCAGCCCTGGTGGGAGGACCAGGCGTGCGGAGGGGAACGCCAGGGTAACCTCCGAGCAGTCCGTGCTGTGCCGCCTGTACCCGCCTCCTTGACGAGATGATGCAGTGATAACCAGAGCACGTGGATGAGTGTCTCAGCAGCGTGTCTGCTCTGGTTTGATAGGATTATTTCCTGCAGAGTGCAGGAGCTTGGGTAGTTGATAGGTTTTTTTTCAGTTTTGCCTTTGCTCATGGTTTTCTGCTCTGTGGGAAAAGCCAGATAGTGTCACAGTGCAGGGCTTGCACCTGAAGGAAGAACCAGTAAGACCATTCTATCTCCAAGTCCTCTGCTGTTTAACTTCAGGACTTGGCCTGCTTTGCTGGCAGCATGGAGTTTCTATGGCAGATACGTCCCCAGGCGTGATCTGTTCACCTGCCACCTGCTCCCAAACTTGCCTCACTTGTTGAAAAGGAACACCAGGAGGGGAGAGCGCTCTACAAGCTCAAAATAATGCATTTGTTTCTAAAACCGTGTTCTTTTGTTACATGTGTCTCCCAGCCAAAGCTCAGCAGTGCGTGTGGTCAGGTCGCCTTAGTGTAACGCCCTAAATGGACAGTGAAGCCAGTAGAAAAGTTTGCCTAGGATAAACTAATAAAATGAGAGATGAGCTAGGAAGAACGCTGGTGAGAGAATGCAGAAAGGATGAAAGCAGACAATCTCGGGGGCTCCAGGTGCCGGGGGAAGGGGCGATGTATGTGCCCGCGCAGCCTGCCGGGGGCTGCAGCGGCTCCCCGAGGTGGGAGGCCCGGGCAGCCGAGGCGCGCTGAGCTGCTGGGGAGCGCTGGGTGCTGCCCGCCACGGGCAGGTGAGAGCCCTGCGGGGCGAGCTGGGGCTCGGCAGCGGGTGGGCCCAGCCCTGGGCGTCGTGTGGCGGCGGATCAAACCGCAGCTCAGGCTGCATCGTGCCCGTGAGGGTTCCTGGCAGTGCTGCTGCCTGCTGTCTGCGCCCCCTCTGCTCTCTGCGCCCTGCCTGTGTTTGCCCTGCGGGCTGGGAGGCGGTAGGGCCGGACGGAAGGCTGCTTCCTCTGCCTTGCCTATGAGGCCTCTGCTCCACGGGCTGAGAGCTTCCCGGCACGGAGACTTGCGGACACCCGGTTAGCCGCTCTGCGCGGAGCCTGCCCGGTCCCTGCTGCCTGCAGAGCGACTGCTGCTGGGGTGGGTTGAAGCAGGAGCGCTTGCTTCGCTGGTGGGCTGGGCTGGTTTTGCTGGCGTTTGTTCCAGGAAAGTCAGTTTCCGATATTCCTGCCTGCTGCTCCGGAGAGGGGATCTTCCCGCGCTCTCGGGCCGCCACAAGGAAGACGCGGCACTGCTGACCTGCAGCAGTCTGAAACCCTACGCAGAGCTGGCCGAGAGCATGGGTGGTGTTCCCGCGGGCCTGGCAGGGCGCAGAGCGTGTACCCCTGTACCTGCCTCTCAGGGTGCCGGTCCATCTTCCGCCCTGCTGGCCGGCGCAGGGCTTCCCCAGTAGCTGCTGGGGGCAGCGGCCGACCCCAGCCAGCGCCGCGTGCCTGCGGAGGCGCCTCTGGGGGCCGGCCTGGGCTGGGGCCGCGCGAGCGGGATCAGGCTGCCCAGGACCCCACACCGCCTGCCCCCTTTGCCCCAGGCACAGCTGGCTCGAGGCTGCCGGAGGCGTTCAGAGCGAAGCTGGCAGCGCTGCAGCCAAAAGCTGTGCGTCCTCGATGCCTCGTCCTGCGGGCACCCCGCTCTGCCCTGCATGCGGGACCGGTGCCAGCAGGGTGCGTGCAGCTGTGCGGGGCAGGGCGTCTTCGGCGCAGGCACGGCCTCTCCCCGCTGGCTTTGTCTGAGCGGTCCGAGCGGGGCTGGCGCTACATCCTGTCCCGGGGCTCGTGTCCGGCTTCCCCTTGGTGCTGGGAGCTGGATGTGGCCCTGCAGCTGAGAACAACCTCCAAGGAGCATGCTCCCAGCTAATGGGAAGAATGTTCTTGTAATCGTTCCGGGCTGTTCCCAGAACAGCCATGCGGCAGGAGGAGCAGCAGAGGCCCTCAGAGAGCTCGGCGAGCAGAGCGGAGCGTGGGATGTGACGGGCTGTTCCCTGGTCAGCTGCTTTGAGTTCTCAGCCACCACGATGCTAGGCAGGCATATGGGTCAAGCTTATGTTGTTTAAAGAGAACTTTGTTAGAATAACAAGCTGTCCGATAGGAGTATTTATAGAATCCTTCTCCTTGATGTAATCTGTTCTGTCACTGTTTGGTTTTTCTATTATTTTTAAGTTCAAAGGCGTGCTAGAAAAGAAACCAAACTTGCAGCAAGCACCCTGAGGGAGAAGTGAGTTGTAGCTAATCGTCGGTATGATTGCCCAGCCAGCAACTCCTCTTTGACCTGTGTAGAGCTCAGAAAAACGTTTATCTGGGTGCACAGGCTGGTTTCTGCCGCTCCATATCTGTTCCAGATGCATCCTTGGTACCACCTACGGACCCCCGGTGGCCGTACGAGGGCCGTGCCTGCGCTGCTGCGCCCGCTGCCGCCCCTCCTGCGCCTCGCCGCGCCTTCCGCCTGTGCCCCGGCAGGAAGCCCCGCGCCTCCGTGCGTGGCCTCCGCCGCTTCCGCCGTGCAGGGGCTTCGTGTGAGCCCTGACAAAGTGCGGATTGATGCGGTTTCCTCTCCCCTCCCCCTGCCGTGCCGTGCGTCCGGCCCCCGAGAGGCTCTGCGACAGAGCTGCCTTTCTTCCCTGCGCTGAGGGCAGCTTCGGCCTGGGCGGGGCGGGGTGGGGTGGGGTGCGTGCTGCGCCTCTGCCGAGCCCTCCCCATCCTCCGTCCTCCACACAGCTACCGTAGTGCTGAAATCTGTTGCGTGCCGTTCTTTGGTGCGTTGGGGAATACCGTCGCTTACCTGAATTGCAGCTCCAGGCGGCCTAACAGAAGCTGGTATCGGCATCCATCGTCTCCCAGCTCCTCCCGGCGTGTAATAGCAAGTCATCAGATTGTTGAGAGTGACTTGGAAAAGTTTCAGAAAACATGCGTTCGTATGAAGAACAGATTGCAAGTTCTTTATTAAAGTCACATTATGTTTGCTCAGTTCTGCACATTTTAGGCAATTGTTTCCGCATTATTTGCGAGGTATTTTGAGGAGCTCGTGGGCACAGAGCGGACGTGCAGCAGGGCTGGCTTTGAGCAGCACCCGGTGGCATTGTTAGCTGCACAGAGCCCTTTGTTCCCTGCTGACCCTGACGACGTGGAGGCTGTGGTGAAGGGAAGGGGGCGAGCAGGTAGGGTTCAGGGTGCCCTTCTAGTTGTGCTTTGGAAGCTTAAATTGTGTAGGTAAGAAAATGGGCCTGCTTCAGCTGGCTGTGTGTGTGCTGGATGCTTACCAGGTGCTGAAGCAAAGCTCTGTCCTCGATTTGGTTCGTTGGCAATGGTATTTTTGTCATTTTGAGCACTTGTTTCCATTGTTTTGGACACTTCCGGCAGTCTGCTTGTTTGTGTGGCATTGTCATTTATACAGGGCCCAGACTTGCTCTTTTTTTGTTGCCTGCAGCACGATGTTTGTTCAGACTGGGCATTGTGAAGTGTAAACCCAGGTCCTACTGGCACCAGCACTCACCTCTGCCTTTTCTAGAAGCAGTAAGTAACTAGCCATCTTCGCGGCCTAGAAGCGCTGGGTTTCATTGCTCTTAGGAGGGAACCGAATGAGGCAGCTCTGGTTCTCAGCTTGTCTGGCTGCTCGGCGGCGGTGCTCCTTCACACACGGCGCTGCCCTTCTGTCTGCAGGCGCATGGGGGGCGGTGTCCTGGGGCAGTCCTTCCCGAGAGCCAGAGAGCTCCGGCTCTAGCTGCCGGCCTCTGCAGGAGACCACATGCTGAGGCAGTGGCACCTTTCCTCCTCCTCCTCGGTGAGCTATTTTGGCAGCTCTCTTGTCCTCTCCCCCTGCTTCCAGTAGCAGCATCTCTCCAAATGGGTTGGTTTCACCCGCTTCTCTCCCTCTTCGTGTCTCTCTTTCCCCCGAAGTATTCGGTGCTCTTCTCCCTTGTTCCTGGAAGATGCTCAGGCCTCTGTCTGCTTTGCATCAGACCATCCTGTGTTGCTTCCTCTGCGTTCCCCTGGTGCTCAGTTCCCTGCAGCAAGCAGAGTTTTGCATATAGTGCCAGATACATCTGTGCTGCTACATGAAAGCGGTCTCATGCAGGGGGGTGCGGTGAGACTGAAGCCTCGCAGGGGAACCCTCACCGTGCCCAATGCCTGTGTTGGATGGGGAACCTCATAACGAACCTATTACCAGCAGATTTCTTGCTGCTTAAAATGGCAGAGCTACTTCAACCAGCCTGACTGGGGGACGAAATTTGCTCTTTATCTGGGAGGGAAGGGATGAACTTGGGTTTTCCCATCACTGGTAGATGGAGACCAGCCCATACTAAATATCCTGGAAACAGTGAAATTAATCTCAGAAGAGGCTGCTGGCCCAAATTCCAAACCTGTTGGGCATTGCACAAATGTACCTTCTTATCAAAAACAAATGAAGGTGCAGAAGGTGTGTCTGGCCTAATCCTGTGTTTAACTTGGCAGTCTGTGGTGTTTCAGCACAAGCACTGTGGCATGCACGCACGCAGGCTCTCGGTGCTCTCTGTTCCTCTGAGGTGCGCTGCCCAGCAGCCCTTTAATTCTGTGCCTTTCTTCCAGGATCAGTCCATGATGCCTGAAGTGCGAGACCTCTCCGATGCGTTGCCTGACTTGCCGATGGATCCCATCACGGGCGTTGGTGTGGTTGCATCCCGGAACCGTGCACCGACAGGTTATGATGTAGTAAGTAGAGCTATTTCAGCTGCTGTTGCTAATGCTTTGGTTCCTCATTAATGAGGCTTTGCTTTGCTGGGAACAGCATCTCTTCCAGAGAGGGCTTGCCATCAGACGTGTTTTAAGAAGTAATTTGGTAACCAGCTGCCCACCCCTCAGCCCAAGGTACTTAGCAGTGCATTTGCTCAGCGGAGGTTTGTGGGTGCAGTCATGCCACTTCATCTGTGCTCCAAGAAGAGCATAATTACCTGGAGGAGAGGTTTTCAGAAGCAGCTGGCCACTGTGGCAAGCAAATTTACTGATCCTAGTAACGTTCATCCTGAAGGATTCCTAAGCATCGCACAAATTACATCTCTGAATAAATGGATCCCACATCAGCTGTTTAATCCCACATATCAGCACTGCACAATAATGATGAGAAGCTCCAGATTGGGAAGCAAATAGCTTCACAACCAGCTGAAATTGCAAGGGCAATTTTGATGGACAGAATGCAAACCTCTAAATTAAGCTTTGGCAGGAGGCTGGGCAGCAGGAAAAGGCAGCTGGATACAGTAGAGATGAATATGTGAATGGGTGGATGGAGGTCACAGTTTAACGGCTGCTTGTTCCCTGGATTAGTTGCTGTATAGCCACCAACATGATTGGTTTTTGCCTATAAAATGAGTGTCCCAAACAGTGAAACATCATGAAATACTGACGTTGCAGAGTACTGCATGGGAAGGCTTGCCCTGTGGTCCCTTCTTGTGTATCCTGCTCCAGCTGCTCTACGTCACACCTTGGGTTTTCAGTGTCACACAGCTTGTGTAATTGAGAGCGGAAACCCATGGACTGCGGCTTTGCTCACACGTTTACAGCTCTGGATCATGTATGATCGCTGGATCACTGTACAGTATGCCCTGTACAGTGTGAGAAGGAAGAAAATGGATCAGGCTGAAATAAGGGGCGGGGTGTGTGTGTGTGAGACAAGGCTCCTGAGAGACCTGGAGGGGTTTTTGCATTTACTGCATTTTTCTGAGTGCTGATTACCTGTGTGAGCCAGGCTGTGTAATTAGCTGCTTGCCCTGATAAAGGAGCATGGGACAATGTGAGAGTTGTGATAACAGAATTGCATTCTGCCTAAATGACTGGGCAGAGAGTGTGCTCACCCCAGATAGCCTGTCTGAGGTTTAATAGGGAACTTTAGCACTAGCACAGTTTAAACTAAACAAGATAAAAGATTCTTCCTGTGGCTTAATCCAATTACAGTGGTGTTGTAATAATGCTTGTGAATGTGGGTTGCTCTCTCCTAGGGGGCACAGAGCGGAGGCTGCCTTTCCTCTGATTTTTCTGTTTTGCTTTGCGTTTACAAGGAGCTCTTTTGACCCGGGGCCAGTGGTCCCTGCTGTGGGCAGAGGTGGTGTCTGCTGGCTGCGGTTGCTTTACCTGATGCGTGGCTTCCGCACGTTTCCTCCTTCAGCTGCGCGCATGGCAAAGCGGCAGCGTGGCTCTGTGCCTGGGGGCTGTGCTGGGCCCCCAGAACTGCTGTCAGTGTCCTTCCACTGCACAGCACCTGCTGTGGTGTGGCTGCTCCAGGGGTCACGAGACGTCCTTGTGCCCAGACCCGTGGGACAGGCGAACGCGGGGCTGTGCTCCTCTTGCCTGGATGTCTGGGAAGGGGCTCCTCTGCACGAGTCAGCTGCACCTGGTGTGTGGGGGCACCGCTTCCCCACGACCGCTCTGGAACCCAGCCTATAGCATCTCAAGGCACAGAACCGAGCATGCAGAAGCATCCTTCTGAACGCAGAGGGCGAAGGCTGTAGCAAGTTGTGAGACGCGGGCAACGTGTGGACTGGAGCAGTACCAGGCTCTGTTTCTCCAGATCTTTTAATAGCTGAAGCACCAAAGACCGGATTTTGCCAACACACATGGAATGTGTCTGAATGTAGATTCCTGAAAATCTGCCCAAACTGGCAAGACTGAGCCCAGAGGTGGGGAGGAAAGGGAGGAGAGATGGGTGGAGGTCTGGGGCCAGGAGGGAGGTGTGGTTCCCGCGCTGCTGCCTCTCACCGCAGGCTCGCGGCCAGCTGGGCGCTGTGGGTTGCTCTGGGGCTGCTGTGCCGGGGCAGGAGTGGGGGCAGCCCCTGCCAAGGGGCAGGCGGTTCAGCGTGCCTGTTTGCCAAAAGAGCTGGCCCAGGGCTGCCAGTAGCAGCGTGCCGGCTGCAGGTCGCTGCGCGGCTGGAGGAGCGGGCTGGGAGACGCCTTCCCTACCGCGTGCTGCTCCTCTACGTCCAAGGAATGTCTTCAGCTCTGAGGAGAACGACCTTCTCTTGTGGGGTGGGAAGGCGCTGTTGCCAGGCGGGCAGGCACCTGGCTGTTCAGCTCCACGTTCCGCTTCCCTCTGGAGCCCGTCCCTGCCCCCTCTGCTCTCTTGTTCTCTGTTCGTACCCCTCCTGGACCTCTGGGCCCAGACAGCCCCTTACAGCAGGGCACGGGCTGTGAACTGGAAGAGCCTGGGCCTACGCTTCGCAGTCGTGTCTCTGGAGTGTGTGAATGCTGGGATTCCCTCCCGCTTTTGGTGGTCGTTGCAGGCAAGGGGGTGGGAAGAAGTTTGGCGCAGCCACACCGGAGCCAGCCCAGATCTGGGGGTACCACTCCCACTTCTCCCTCGGTAAGGCCAGGATAGAAGTGTGCCCAGGGTGTTGGGCACCATCTCTGCCATCCTGCATGTTCCTTGCACTTTACCGAAGCAGGGAAGACGTGGGCTGGGGTTGCTCAGCACCCATCCTGCTGGGACAGGCCTGCCGCGGTCTCTCCACATCCCTTTCCCTCTCGCGTTACTCCATGTGGGCACGTTGCCCTCACGCAGCTCAGGCACGGTTCTGCTTCCAGGGGTGGTGGGGATCCTCCTTGCCTGCAGGAGCCTAGCAGATGATGTAAGACGTTTCCTGTTTATATCACTCTGTTTTCTTTCCCCGTGGGTTTTCTGACAAGTTAATGCATGCTTACGTTCTCCAGGCTTGGAAAGAGGCTTCAGCAGGATGGTGCGGAGCCACAGCATTCAGGATTAATCGCTGGGGATGGAGCCTGCAAGTGTTGCATTTCAGCAGCAGCAGGCATGGCTTTGCTTGGCGTGCCCATGGGGAGCTGGTGAGGTCTTAGCCTTGGCTGCTTTCTGTTTTGCTGCTTGCATCGCCCTAAGCACTGTGCGGGAGGAGTGGTGAGGGGTGCGTGCTGCACTGGTAGTGGGCAGCGGTTTGGCTGGGCAAGGAGGTGCCAGAGGAGCCCAGGGGCTCGAGCCCCAGCTCTGCAGGGATGCCTTCCCTGTGGGAGGCAGGAGTAGGGCTGCAGGGAGAGAGCCACTGCACCTTTCCAAAGACGAGTGGAGTGCTGTGCTTGGTGACTCCCTGGGAAGCTAACTTCAACCGCTTTGAAATTTGAGGACTTAGAATTGCAGGGTAGTGGCCTAAAAGGGTTTGCGGTGTGTTTTTTTTCATTATTACTTTTTGAGGATTTTTTCAATGCTGAGTCAGGGCATAGCACTGCCAGGCTCTCACTCCTCTGGGAAGGCAGAGGTGCCAGCTTGTGTACGCCCGTGCTGGAGACTTCCTGCCTTTCAGCTGGCAGAATCAGGTGTCTCTGGGGCAGCTAGCTGTGAAGGAGGTGGTGTCAACTGAGGTGTTATACTGCCATCCCAAAAGTCACCTGTTGTTGTAAGTCATACAGAATTCCTAAAACTTAAAGGGTTTAAAATGCAAAGCTGAATTGAACAGCAACCAGTGTAGAGGTGCCTGTACAGCTTCAGACTGGGTTTGTTGTTACCTGTTGAGGTTTGAGCATCTTTAATGTGGGAACAAAGGAAAAACTGCCTAATAGAAGAGAAAATGAACAGTAGAACTTGAATGATATTGTTAACAAAGTAATTCAATTTGGTTGTAGTCCCTCAAACTGTTTGGAATTCAAGCAGCGTGTCCCTATATGTCAGTGGTTTTTTATGTAATCAGTCTGTTTTCTGAATGTGTTTTCGTCAGGACTGACTTACTCTTAGGGGAGGGGAATGCATGTGGATTTTAAGTATTTCTAACTAGCACTTTAAGAAATAGTTGAATTCAAGGAGTAATTAACAAAAGTAAAAAAAATGCTGTTTTAAAAATTCTACTATTTCAGAGTGCCGTGTGCTTCTTTGTGGAAGCCCGGCCACAAAAGCTACATCTGCTATGCAAGAGGAAGAGGTGAGCAGGGGCTTGTAGACAGCAGTTGCCAAAATGCAAAGAGCCAATCCACTTTGCTGCTTTTGCTGATCAGACAATGCATACGCTCTTCTCTCCTGCGCTTGGGATAACTGGAGGGTTTTGTCAGCACACAGCTTGCTTCCTGCACTCTGCACAGAGCCTCTGCTTAACAAAACGTGGGTGCAGGCAGTACCAACTAATGTCAGCTGCTTTGTTGTCAGACTGCTGTGTGGCCAAAGTCTTACTCAACGCAGTAGGGGCTGTTAGAAGCAGCTTTTGGCCTGCAGGCCAAGTTTCCTCAATTTCTTCTCTGTGAGGGTGGCACTGAGATTAGGCAGTTTGCTGAGCTTGGGTCTCGTGAGGTGGTCCTTGAAGCTGAGCGTGTGCAGCGTAACTCTTCAAGGCGGCTTGTTGGAAGCATTCATCACGTGTTTCTCTCAGAGTGACAAGTAACTCTCGGCTTTTGCAGTGATACCCAATTTTTGGTAGTTAACAGATTATTTTCCTTGGAGTTTACTTTCCTGGCCCTGTTTTGCCTGCTCATCGCTTTCTCTCTTTAAGGCATGATGGCATTATGGATGTTCCTTAGCGATAGGCGTGTAAGCATTATTAACTCCTGAAGCCTCTCCTGACAGCTCAGAAGAAGGCCAAGCAGTGCTTGCTCCCGTGTTAGCCTTGCTGGTGTGCTGGTGGCGAGAGCAAGCTGAGACAGTGAGGTGCGGGCCGTGGCCTTTGGTTCACCTGCCCTGTCCCCGCTGCCAGCGGGGGAGCTGGCATGGTCCCATCTGCAGCCAGGTCGTGCTGTGACCCGAGGCTTGCTCTTGTTACCTCCTTCAGGGAGTCCTGGAAACGTCTGTACCTCCACAGAGAATGTGTGGAAGCTGTTGGCAGGTAAACTGGTGTCATGCTGTGAAGCAGTTCGCAGAGTCAGCTATTGTATGGGTTAATTTCTTAGGGATCCTGCGGTCAGATGCTTTCTGTTGATAAAGGCTTGCAAGCTCGCTTCCAGTTTATCGTGGGGAGAAGCAACGTCTGGGAGTGGGCTTGAAGGCAATGAATGCAATTAGATCTGCTTTCCTTGGAGGTCTGGTGCCCTGGGAAGCTCCGGGCTGGCAGGCCTAGGAAGGAGGGAGGTGTGGGTCGGGGTCCCGGAAGGCAGCAGGTGTACGCTCTTGTGCAGCGAGAACAGGGGCTGTTCTCTAGCGATGGGTGTGCTCCAGAGCTCTGCTGTGTGTGCAGGGCAAAGCCTTCGTAAGAGGAAGGGAAATTGAGGTATGAAAAAGGCATACCCAAGTTTTTCATCTTCCCGAGGGAGCGAAATGCAGGTGGTCTGGTACAGCAGCCCCAGTCCTGCGGTGGGATGACTGGCACAAGGGCTTTGATTTGCCTCTCTGTTGTAACTGTTGTAGTGCCACCACTCCTGTGAAGTGATGTTTTAATCCAGTTTAAATCATGTGTGAAATCACAAGGAAAGGCTTAAAGATCTTTGTGGGAGTACTTCTTGTTCTAGCCTTTGTCTCGTCAGGAGAAGTGGCTGTGGCTCCTGGTCAGCCCTGGGGCCATCGCTTTGCAGACAGACCTTGTGCTTTGTTGAGATGGACCCCCCCTTACAGCTTGCAGTGTGCCCCTGCACGTGTGGTGGTAACGAATGCCTCGGTATGCTGACTTTTCCAAACTATTGTTTGGAGATTGCAGCCAAAGTTGCTGTTTCCTCATTAGAATAGCTTTTGTCAGAGCATCTTTAATCAATGGACTCCCAAGTGGCAGCATTTTTAGAACTTTTTTATACCTCCTTTTGGAAGTTCTTTGCACTGCACCTTGTGAAGAAACTAATGAGATGCTGTGAGAGTTCGGGCTGCTGTTAATTAGAAGAGGTCTGAAGAAGTAGTCCTGCACATATATTAACTTTATCTTGGCTCACGTCTCCTCTCTCCCTCTGTCTCTTCTTTCCAGGTTGCACAAACAGCAGATGGCTTGGATGCTGACCTCTGGAAAGATGGCTTATTTAAATCCAAGGTCACACGATACCTGTGCTTCACAAGATCATTTTCAAAAGAAAATGTAAGTCCATTTGCTGACTGTCTGCATGATTTGCATCTGTGCCTGGTATGTTCTTACCCATAAGATGATTCATTTTATTGAGCCAGTTATAATTCAAGCAGGCATTTAACTGTGTTTTGGTGACTAAGGAGGCAAACTGCAATGGCCAGATATTTGTGTTTTGTTTATGTTCTTCGTGGAGGGAAATCACTGGCGAAATCTGTAACAAAAACAGCAGAAGAGTGAACGTTTACATTTCAGCACCCCCCCTTACACTAGCAATGCATGCTGCGTGCTCCAAATCCTGTTGAATTTCTAGCTCTAATTACACAGAGAAGCAAATGCTGCAGATAATGTTGACAAAGGAAATGTTAGTTTCTGAATCCAGGGGTATCACACCTGTCTTCTTGCAGGATTACCTTTTCTTTCCTTATTTTTTGTGTTCATTCTTGAAAATTTGGCTACATTGTGCTTATACTACCCTATATTTGTGATCTTCTAATATGGCTATTAAACAACTGCCAGTGATCAGAAATGAGCTTATGTCTGCCCACGTCTCCTGTGGAAGGGAGGAGACCATGTGCAGTGAGAGCCTGACGCCTTCTGCTGTGTTCATTTAATTTTTCAGTCGAGGGTAGTGTGAAGACGACTTCTTTTCTGGAGGAGCTATTTAATTCTACAATGAATGCGCTCCATCTAGTGGGTAATTCTGCTTTTCTTGGTGTTCTGGATATTCACAGTGACACAATTGTCAAGGGTATGGAGATACCATTTTGTGTTTATACCAACAATGGGAGCAGAAAAGTAGCTGTGACTTTGGAGGCTGATCGCAGCTCTTGACAGGAAAAACAAGGGCCTGCGTATTTCCAGCATTTGCCCTTTATTCCATGCACTTTCTCCAGATAAAAATAAAGCTCCAGAGCTATGGGAAATACTGATTCCTCGGGTGGATGGACGGTAGCTGTGTTTTTTATCCTTTAGTACCTGCAGCAGCAGGAATAGTAGCACCAGAATAGGTAGGGAGGATACTAAACAGAAAGATTTGTGATCATTTGGGTATTAAGTTTGTCTGCGGCTACCTTAAATGCAAGGTTGTCAGAAATAATTATGGGATAGTAGCAACTACTGGCTACTGGAGACGGTGTAAATCCCCCCAGTCAGTGCCTGTTGGGCTTTGGCATGAATCATCTGCTCAGCATGGCATGGGAATATGTTCCTCATATTTATGAGGAGTGAATTAAAGGGGGGGGGGATCGAGAGGGGGGTCTCAGCTGTGCAGCAGACGCATGTGCGAGGAGCAGCGCAAGCTGCTGTGTCCCACGCAGGGGTTGTCTCGCAGCCCGTGCCAGGTGGGTGTTGCTGGGCTCCCGGGCAGCAGCCGCGGGCCGAGCTGTGGTGGGACCGCGCTCCTGCGGCTCGCCGCTGCCGAGCCCCGATGGGTGGCAGGGAGCTCCCTCTCTTCTCGGGCGCTGGATTTCCTGAGGTCTGTCAGCTCGCTCACACCCGTGAGTGGGTCCTCTCCTGAGGACACTCCTCTATCCAAACTCAGCAGAAGGTGCAGCTCACGCTGCTTAAGGCTTTTTCCAGAAGAGCAGGCCATTTGGACTGAAGAGCTTCGTTTAGAGTCCATATGAATTCTGAACTGATGCCTTGCCCTGTTAATCAAGGCTTGAAGAGCTAAAAACACAATTCAGAACGACAGCCTCCACGATTGTTTAGAGACCAGATTTTCTTTGCAGTTCTCATTAAAGGTTTTGTGTGTGCTTGGGGCCTCTCTGTGAGGCAGAGATGATCAGTAGGTGGTGCAGCCAGCCTGCCAGCCCCCAAGGAGCACACAGCTGACCAGCACTCCTGGTCCTCTGTCTGCAGGAAGGTTGGAAATGCAGGTTGTGTGGCCTGGGAGGAGGAGGGGGCAGATGAGCAGCTTTTTTTTCCTGGTGCAGAGCAGCACCTTTGTCCCAGAGCAGCCCAGCAGAGCTTTCCATCTCCTCGGTCTGCCCCAGCCATGCAGGGCTGCGATGGGCTGCACCCAACCTGAGGTCCCCACTTAGCAGAGCACTGGCTCACCTGGACCTTCGTGTGTTGCTGCTCTTTGGGCTGCAGGTTTTAATGCACGGGGGTGTTTGGTTTTATTTTTTTTTGGTTGTTTGTTTTTTACAGAGCAGTGGGAACTACTCGTCCTGAAGAACATGTTAGCAGAGTAAATGCAGCAGTTACCTGGTTTATAATGGAGACAGCCTGCAGTGTCCCTTTATCAGAACAATCATTCTCAACAGCTTAAAATATTTGACAAATTATAAGGATGTTTTTGGTATTTAAATGTCACGTCTAGGAGACCTGGAATGGTGCATCTCACAGATAGAGGGATGGAGGCAGCCAGGGGCTGTTCAGCCTCAGTTGCTTTGTGTGAGCTGGGGACACAAGCCATGCATGTGTGCTGGTGGTCAGGTCTGCAGGCCTGGGTGCAAGGAGCTGACTGTGAAATGCAAAACCTCAAAATCAACTCTGGTCTGATCTCCCCTTAGTTCAAAGGCTACAAATTCAAATATGTTTTAAGATAGCTCAGAATAATAACCAGAGAGTAGAGATATGCATGAAATAGTTTGTCTGCCAGACAAAAAATACCTATCAGGGAGGTACCTAGAAACAGGTAACAGTGAAACATTCTGGCAAGTGTGATGGCTTAGGATGAAATTTTAATTTTTCTGTGTTGCGTTTCTGTTTGTAAAGGCTGTGTATTATCTGAAGTGTAGGGCTTTTTCTTCAACACGTGAATGCAGATTACTGGGAGCAATTGCTTTAATGAGAACTGCAAAGAAAATCTGGTCTCTAAACAATCGTGGAGGCTGTCGTTCTGAATTGTGTTTTTAGCTCTTCAAGCCTTGATTAACAGGGCAAGGCATCAGTTCAGAATTCATATGGACTCTAAACGAAGCTCTTCAGTCCAAATGGCCTGCTCTTCTGAAGCACGCCTGAGCTTGGAGCTAGAACTGTGTCTGTTCAGTACTAATTAGCTAATGCATGTAATAACTCTGGCTGTGTCTGCAAGAATCATCTTCCCGTAATGCTTTCTGCCATTGCTGTCGCAGAAGTGTCGAGTTGCTCTTGCAGCGTGAGGAGTAACGTTACCTGTGTAGTGGGTGGGGTGGTGGAGGTGATACCCTGAGCCGCCGTGTTTTCAAAAAGGAAGAGTTGGGTTCCTCTTCCGAGGATCCAGAAGTACAGCTATGGATGAGATGGCTGAATCTGTGAATGCCAAAAGCTGGCTGGTATTTCATATTCAGTCACTGTGTAGTTTCTGTGGGAAGGACAGTTCCAGGTGTTGGCGTGGTACCTCCTCGCCTGCTTTTCAGTGGTCAGATACAATGACAAGGCATCTTGGGATTCAGAAGGGGATAAAAGCTGGGTTTGAACTGGATCACGTTGTAATAGTTGACTGTTTCTTTTCTCTCTTCAAAGAGTCATTTAGGCAACGTCTTGGTTGATATGAAGCTCATTGACATAAAGGACACTTTACCTGTGGGCTTCATCCCCATCCAGGAGACCGTTGATACACGTAAGTTGGTGTCGGTTCCTGCAGTGCCGTGTCTTGGTGGTGCTGCCGGGTGGTGCAGGGCTGTGTCCCGGGCAGCGGGATGCCCCGAGTGCTGCTCTGGGGGGCATCTTTAGGGGTAGCTCTTCCCGTGCTCTCCAGGCTTGTTAATACTGCTGCCTGGCTGCCACCAGCTTGCCCGCTCAAGCAGGAAGGAATAGTTTATTCTCCTTTTTTGCAAGGGCGAACTGGGCCTCACGGGAACAGAGCTGCTGTGATGGGGGATGTGCACAGACAGGTACGAAAAGCAAAGTGGGTGCACATGGGGCTGTGCTCACGCACACATGACTTCTCACCACCTGTTGCAAACAAACAAAAGCCCAGGTCTTGGCAGGTGATGCTGAGGATATGTGTTTGAGCTTGCTGAGAGAAGCTACAAGTGTGGCATCCAGGGGAAATACTGTCCTCATTTCTGCAAGGCAGAAATGGCCTTCCTGCAGCATTTAAGCAAACTGCTCGTGAACAGGGTCTTCTGATCCCCTGAGACTTGTGGCAGCAGCAGCTGGAGCCATGTCTGGTCACAACAGCCCAGCCTGCAGCAGGCATCAAGTGCTCTTGGCTCGTGGTGCAAAGCAGCCTGGGGCCAGCCCCGTGGGAGCTGTCTGGGAGGGCTGTGGAGCACCGGGTGCTGGTGCTGAGGGCACGGTTACCACACAGGAGCGTAGGCTGGCTGGTACCAGTTCTTGCCAGTAAAGAAATCCAGGCTGGTTATGAACAGAAAGGAGGTATATGGACCTGCTTTGCAGGGGGTAATTCATCCAGATCTGCAGCAGGTGAGGATCATTTTTCAGTCACTACTGACCTGGTTCTGATTTGAACCTGTAACCTAGAAGCAAAAGGCTCTGCAGCCTGTTGCTGAGCCCACGGGTCGTCCCCTTTTCCTGGAGAATTCCTTAGCACGTGTGACATGGGAGATCCGCACCCGTGGGAGAACTGGACAGTTGTCAGCTGTTGGTGTAGCTTTTGTAGAAGTCTGGGTAGAGAGGTGAGAAGGGACTTTGTAATTAATTCAAAATGCATTGAATTGCAACCCATACAATCTTTAAAGCGGTGGCACTGTCTGTATTAATGAAGTGGTGCATATCCCTGTCTCCATTAGCATGACCGAACACATTTCGATTGTCTGTATATAATATGTTTACTTAAAATTAACTGTGGTTAAGCATGAGTAATTAATGGATCCAGCTCTTAAACCAAGTTTGCTACAGACTGCAGACTCTATCCAAGCGTGAAAGAGACCAAAGACAAAAGCAAATAGTGTACTCAGCTTTATACATATTGTGAAAGTCGAGTAAGAGGCACTAATTTTGTTTAAAGCCAATTTTTTTGGCTATACATGTTTCTATGTTCTTCTCTAATGATGCATGACTTGTAATAAATACATTAAATATAGCATTCTTTAGTGGTTCTCGACAAAATTTTCAAATGCGGAAGCCTTAAACCCTGGACTCCTTAAATCTGTTTTAGGTATGTCAAAAGCTCTAGTTTACCAAAGCAGAAGGATTAGAGTTCAGGGATGTAGGTAGTTAATATCTCTAAAAAGCATCACTGTTAATCCGAAGTTGCATGCACAGATGCTGTATTGTGACACACCTCACACTGCCTGTACATTTGTTGGTGCTGGTCTGACAGCAGGCTTCAAAGGCCAGGATGAATTGCTTTCTCCAAGGTAAAGATTACGAAACAGCAGGAGCCTACAGAGACAGGACTGCTTACCATCTGTTCAAGTGAGGGCGTATTTTTAAACTGGAGAATACTTACTCATATTAAACTGGAGGGTTTTTATTCTTCTCCAAGTGCTTGTTTATACCTGTTGGTTGCTTTCAGACTTTCATTCAGTGTCTGCACTTTTGATTTTTCACTTTATCAGTAAAAGCTTCTGTTGTGTCTTTCAGTTGTCTGCATTCACAAATGGAACCCTCACCCCACTCACGTTGAGAGTCCCACAGATTTTTAGGGGGAGGTGGAGCAAATCTGTATCTGTGTGCCAGTACCACATTATTCTGCAACTGACCCATAACTGAACATAGTTTGTACCTGCATGCAGACAGATAGTAGGCTTATCCATGAACTCATTATACGGATAAGTCTTAACTGTGGGCTCTAGTTTTTTACAATGAGTAACATGGAAACAAATGAAATTTCTCTGTGATGCACAGCAAGAAAGGACCATGCAGGAGATTCACCTGCCCTTTGAACACGGGTCAGCATAGCCCAGTTACCCCGTTGGGGATCCTAGCAATTCTGCTTTTAAAACCTGTTTTTAACCCTGCAAAGACACCAGGGCAGATGTAGTGGGAGTATCGCTTCAGTGCTTGCTGATGGAGTCAGAAGAGGCTGTTAGCACTTAGTAAAAGTCACCTCTTCAAATCTCCCTGTTAGCCGCTCTGTGTGACAGTGTTTTTCTGCCTGCTTTGGCTGTTTGGAAGCACTTCTCAGAACAAACTGTCCACTTGTGTCAGCAGCTTCCAGGTATGTTCCTAGAGGCAGAGCTTGTAGAAGAAATACTTGGGTATCCAGGCCAGTGAGTCAAATGCTGCTTTGGAAAGAGGAAGTGAATATGAGAAGTACATGGAAGTGGGAAAATCACCTGCCACTTCTGTTCTGTAGTGCAGTGTGCTGTGGCATACATGATGTCTTGTCTTCCCTACAAAGGGAAGTAGGGAGTACTGGTTTATCACAGTGCCTAATAACAATTCCTGCACAGTGTACAGAGAGCTCATAGAAAACTTCTTCAGTCGTTGAATGGCACCGCACTGTCTGGTTTTCTGACATATATGTTCTTTGGCTCTGCTTCCTGCTGTAATTATCTGCCAAATATCTGGAGAGACAATAAATAATATTTATACCCTTGTCTTGCATAAAAAAACAACTTCTGTTGTTGTTTTTGTTTTGTTTTGTTTTTACAGAAGAAGTAGCTTTCAGAAAGAAGAGGCTGTGCATTAAATTCATCCCTCGAGATTCTACAGAGGCAGCAATCTGTGATATCCGAATCCTGAGTAGATCTAAGCAAGCCCCTCCTCAGTACACATTCATAGGGTAAGTACCCCTCACTCTAGAAGCTGCTTCCATATTTGTAATTGTGCCAAGTATCTTCTTTTCCTGTAATTGGTAAGTAGTTGTTTATAAGAGACAAAGCTCGTTGTTGAAAATATTTACATAAATACAAATGTTACTGAGTTTGATATGGGAAGTAACTAACCCTTTTTTCCACTATTTCTTGCTATCCAAGGTGTTTGTGAAATTTATCTGTTCGCTAATTGTGTATGTGTGCAGCATGTGCTTATAGCGTTAATGTCTTTTGTGTCAACTACACAGGGAGTTGAACAACATGGGCATTTGGTACCGGATGGGCAGAGTTCCCCGCAACCATGAGTCTTCACAACCTGCTACTCCTGCCCAAGTACCGTCTTCAACACCAGCTCCTAACCTGCCGAGGTGAGTTTTCTGCTTTCCAGCATCTTCTGCTTGATGCAGCGTGGCATATTGTTGCAAAGCACCTGCATGGTGGAGTCAAGACTAAAGGCACACCTTAGTTCAAATGATTATGTAGTCTGATTTGATAGTGAGGGAATGAGTCATTCTTTCAAGTGTTTGCCTAATTGGAAGTTCTGTGATTGTCATTGCATAAAGCCATATGATTAAAGAAGTCAGAAGGAAGAAAAAAAAAAAGCCTCCATAGGAGTGGAAACAGCCAGAAAGCTATACCTTTTCTTTGTTTTGTACTGTGTAAAATTTTTGTAGCTTCCCAGTACACGTGGGTTACCCTGGAGAACGGGTGAGAGCCATAGTAGCCAAGCTGGTTTCCCGCTCCTTGACCAAAGAAAGGGAGAACTGTTCATAGAGTCCCTAGTGCAGAGGAAGACGAGTTTTGCTCGTTCTCCAAAATCAGTCCACTTATGGTTTGAAGTGCTGCCCCCTTTTTTTTTTTCTTAGACCACTATGCTCTAGTCTTGCAGCTGACATTGAGTATGCAGAGCAGACTGCTCATTGTACCGTGAGTGTCAGGAGTAGGTCATAAGTTGCATGCTGGCAAAGGGTAGGCAAGGTAAGGGAAAGAGATGTCATGATTATTAGAGAGCAGATCTTCATTTGCTGTCTGCAAGAAATTCCTGCTTGGGCATGTTTCCAAAATAAAGAGAAAAATTATCATAGCAAGAGAATATCGATGGCAGTCCTTAATCACTAAGTGTGGAAGGGTCACTTTATGGCCAAGCAGGGAAGGCTGTAGAACAGCTTCAGAGCTATTGGGAACAGGGCCAAAATTAGAGCTCAGAGCATCAGCGACAGTCTGAAAAGAAGTGTTTACAAGGCTTATATATTTTATAACCTCTTGTTGTACAGTTTATGGTTTACAATGGCTGCAGGGAAATTGGATCAGTTTTGTTTTACTTGCCAAATAAAGCAAATGTCAAAATAGTCAATATAAAATGTATTCTAATTTGGCTGAGTTAAAACAGCCAGCATGCAGTGGAATAATTGAATGTTACATTAATGCCTCCTAGTAAAAACCACCTGTCTGTAGCCAGCTCCACTCTCGTGCCCGGTGCATGATTTACAGGTAACTTTTACACCACCCGCCTGATCTTTCAAAGCATCTTTCATGTCTGTTTTTTACTCTGATTATTTATTATCCAATATATTTTTTAAGAAATAGAAATATATATAAAGGTGCATCCTGCAAATATTTCATTATTACGGGAAAGACATGCTACTTGAAAAGCCTTTTCTAATACTCTATCAGCAATGTGATGTTACTCAAGTTTAATGTTTGTGGAAGATTGTAGTCACAAGTAACCTCTTATTTTTACATCACCATAGAGATAGGAGAATACAATGGTAGCCAGTTTGCCATTTTATTCTGTGTGGATATATTTTGACAGGAACTGCAGTGAGTAGCTCTGCTACTGCGAGTGCTAGGACAAAACTGGTGAGCAGTGCAGAACAGAGCTCTGTGGAGATCCAGCTGTTAGGTTGGTCAGGTATTTAAGCTATTCAGTTGCTGGCTAGCATTATAAGCAGTTTTAAATTAAGATGGTGTGCTTGGGTGCTTCGGGATAATTGTTAACACTGGATATAAACTAAAGAAGTAAACCATACCAGTGAGCTGCACAGCAAACCTTTCTGCAGGGAAGAACTTCTTGCTGTGAGAGGTCTTTATTTCTGTGTCAGCCATGTTCCCTCCTCTGACCCGTGGTACAAGTTCCTGATGGCAATGGATGGCGGCACATCAGAGTTTTGTTGTGTGTCAGAAGTTTGACCTCCCCAGCTCGCTGTGCGTCAGCAGTGCTGCTTCCTCTACTGTGTCGTGGGGTTATGGCTCGCAATCAGAACTGCACAAGGGGAAGCTTTGTTTGATATTCTTGCTGGACTGCATATGTTATTTTCTAGCCATTTCTTCTCCTTGGTGTTTAATACTACAGGCATCTGGCTTAATGGTCTCTAACTGCAGCCGTCACGCATCCCAGTGAGAACTGCACGCTGTACTGTGGAACACAACCGTGCCGTTGTGCAGGGCATCAAGCTGCTTTACTGTTTTTTCTCTCCAAATTTTGCAACGGCTTCTTGGCACTGATGGCAGCCTGGAGAAATGCATTTTTAGTTTCCCATGCTAGAAGGCTGCTGCTAAAGAACTGCTTCTGTTGACTTGAGTCACCAGTGAGAATTTAGAGTAACTTCCCTCAGTGTGTCTGCGTTTGAGGCATGCGCTCTCCAGTAAAAATTGATGCTAGTGCTACGTTGTGACATCACTTTGGGGAGCAAGTAGGTAAGCCTCCCCCAAAAGAAGAGGTGCTGATAACAGGTAATTCATTTGTTCTTCTGCGTACTTTTGTTTCATCCAGCCTATCACTGACTGCCAGTGCACGTGTTGGGGACTTGGAAGAACATGTTGCAAGCATTAGAGCGGTGTTTTAGGGCTTAGCTCCTCACTGGCTCAAGCTCTGTCTGGGAATAAGCCAGAGGAGGGTTTTAATGACATGTTCTCCTCTTCATCACAAGTCCACTTTGAGCCTTTTATGAGCAAGTCCTTCGCTTCTGCAAATGCATGTGGCACCAACCCCAAGCCTCTTTGCTCTGCAGATGCCTACGCGATGGCTCCTGTTGCAGTTGCAGCGCTGTGAGCCCATGTGGCTTTTTTGGTGTGTGAGTACAGTTCACATCCCTTCCCGTGGTGCTGCAGGAGCCTCTACAGCCGTCATTCAAACGGTCCTCTCACAATTTGTCAGCTGCAAGCAAGATGTCAGTCAGTGCTGCTGAAGTATGTTTTACAGTGACAGACATAATTGCACTTAACTTTTTGCATGGATGTTATCAATCTGTGACAGATACTTTGGGAAATTGAGCACTCTGATTGCAGATGATGTGTCACAGGCGTTTAATCTTCCTCTCGGAGAGACCAGGATTTCAGTCACAACTTTTACTTGTTGATGTCAGGTTTTGAAAATGTAGATTCGCGCTGACCCTGGGAACCGTTCAGTCATTTAGTTTGCGGGGCTGTCATCTGAAAGGTTAATGGCTTACTAGGGAGAGAGAAGGAAGATCACGCTGCAATTGGCTTGTGTTCACGCCATGTGTTACCGTGGCTGGGCTGACGGCACTTGGTCCTCCTGCTGTTTGAAGATCCGACCGCTTCCACCGGCCTTCCTGGGATGCCCGTGACACATCTCACCCTGTTCTAATGGAAAATCCGAGTGGCGGTGAGGGCAGGCAGCCCGGCGTGCTGGAAGCTCAGGGTGTCCCCGTGCGGCCCGGGGCCCTGTGGGCCAGAGCCACCACAGTGCCTGTGGAGACGAGCGGCGGCCGAGCTGGCACGTGGTCGGCTCCGGCCGAAGAGCAGGAAGGCTGTGGCAGGGTCAGGGCGCTGGGCAGCTCATGGGGCAGCCGGTGGCGGAAGTCCCGTGGCAGCGAGGTGCTGAGCTGCTGGTGCTGGATGGGGTCCAGCTGGACAAGGCTCCAGTGCTCCTGCCCCGTCCCTGCCTCTTCTGGGGTGCCCAGGGCTTTTGCACAGAGAGGGGCTGGGCGCTGGGCCCCAGCGTATGCCTGCTGTGCCTGCAATTCCTGCCTATCTGCACAGTTAACGAGCCACAGGAACAGCTCATTTGTGCTGCAGCTCCCACCCCTTGCAGCTGGCAGCCGTCCCTCCTTGCGTGCCCTCGCGGTGCTGCAAGCAGCCGGTCCCTGCTGCAGGGTGCTCGGCTCTGGGCAGCACTGATCTGGCAGGAGCGCTGACCTGGGACTGTGCTGCTCCCCTTGTGATCAGGAGGTAACTACCCAGCATAACCCTCTGAAATAAGAGCAGGATGTGTAAATATTCCTACCGTTCTCCCATGTACCTTTTAAATAGTTACCTACTTTGCCTAAGAACAGGGAAATGATTTGCTCCTGTTCCTTTGCTCCCAGCGGAGTTTAACGTTAAGGAATGTAAGGATTTCCTTTCTAGGCAGAGAAGTCTGATTTTCAGATTGACTTGTTTGAACTTTGTCGTGTGAGCTTGGAAAGTGATCAGTGTGTGGCTTTCTGCTGGAGGCCGATGATGTGCAATAGGTGGCAGCTAATAAAGCAGCACCAGCAAACCCGCGTGTTGGAGACCTACGCTCAGTGTGACGATAAGCCAGTCCTGCTCTATACGGTGGGTTAACTGAAGGCAAGTGGGAAGCCTTTTACCTTCCCTGTTTTTTAAGCAGCAACGATAGTATTTAGAAATAACTCTTAACTTCTTCTTTAAGATGTTTCGAAGAGATTTCATGGAGAGTCTGTAGAGCAGAAGGTTCTGAGGTTTCACTTTCCTCCTCTGGTGAGGAGCAAAGCCAAGACTTCGTGAAGTTGTCATGGACCAGAGACAGACACTACTGGTAGCCTGATGGCTAGGATGCTTTAGCAGAGTGGTTGGGTTTCCATTAAAGTCCCTCATCTGAATGAAAGACTATCAAATAAGTAGTATGTTGGGGTGGATCTTTTTGGTTTGACTGGAAACCACTCTGAGAAACCTGCCAGTGAAAGCTCTGACAGCTTGATCCTTTCTACAAAGTACTTTGTTCTTGATGGAGATTCATTTTCCAATATGTTTCATCGAAAGAGCTCTAAAGTAAAACTAATTCACAACTAATAAAATAGATTCTTTGACTATTCTTTGCGCCGGGAAGGCTTAGGTTGGAAATTCTGAGAAATTTCTTCTCAGAACGAGCAGTCAGGCACTGGAACGGGCTGCCCGGGGAGGCGGTGGCGTCACCGTCCTTAAGGAGAGGTTGGACGTGGTGCTGAGGGACATGGTTTAGTGGGTGACATTTGGTGGTAGGGGTTGGACCAGATGATCCTTGGAGGTCTTTTCCAACCTTAATGATTCTATGGCTTGAATGCTCAGATTACTTGTGTCATGAAATAGAGCAAAATATTCTTAATTTTTATATGATTTATCCTACAAGAGGCCAAGGATTGCACAAGGGCTGAGAATGGAACAAGGGCTTCACAGTAGCTATGGATAAGAACCAATGAGACTGAAACGCTAAGCCGAACTTTGGAAAAAGTGTTTTCCGTAGATCCATTGCAGTTCCTACAGTAAGAAGCAACATTTCAGGCTGAAATGTATGTGATGTGTGTATACTGTGCAAGTCTGAACCTGATGGTTTGTTTGAGTGGGTAAGGAGTGCTGGCATACATTTATGCAGAGTCTGTTTCACATAAGGAATTTGTTATGAAACTACACTGACCATATGGCTTGCATCCAACTCAGCTGGATGAAGACGTGCAAAAATTGGTCATAGTCCAGTATGTTTTAGTGGCAGAAAACGATGATTAGGAAAAAATGTTTAAACAATATGAGTGGTTTCCAGGCACAAGAATTCCTTGCATCAGTTGAGAAAGAGGGACATTAACTGTGGTTAGGAAAAGCTTGATTTAGCTGAATTTGAGGATGCATTGAAAAATTTTGGGGAGTGCTCTGACTGAAGAGGCTTCAATATCCTTAGAATCATGAATCATTTTTCTTTACAGAGTCCTGTTCCTGGTATAGTAATAGTCCTCAAGGCATGCTTCTTTAGGGTGTAGTGTAGGGTCGTTATATCCGAGCCAAAGGTATTCATTCAAAGAAGCTGTGTGCTTAGTTGTTAAATAAGCCCTGTGGGGGAATTGAGCATTTTTTCCCTAAAACATCTATGTTGTCTGCTATTTAATATGATCTCTGCCACTGTTGATTTGTAATCTGTGCTTTCACCCTGAAGTGTATGTGGTTGTGTTCAGATATTTCCGTCTTTAAATCAATCACTTTCACCATTTTCCAAAACACTTCTCGAGTTTATTGCTTTTAGTAAAGTGTTTGGACTGTCATTATTTATTACTGGCAAAGCGCTGACAACGTGCTCTTCCCAAATGAGTCTTTATGTGGAATATTTGTTTAGCAGGTTCTGTAGGGAGGTGCTGGGGCTGTGCCACAGCACCCCGGAGCTGCGGGCCCTGCCGTGGTGGCGCCAGCCTCAGGCGGGCTGGCGGCACGGTGCAGGCAACGGCGCTCGGGTCGGAGACGCTTCTCCATCGGGCGTGTGATCTTGGGCTTCGTTCTGATTAATTTGATGGAATTTAAAAACCTAGCCCAGGAAACCTGCACTGTGTGTAATTTATCTTTCTGGAGTATTTCTGCTGTTTGGCAATTTTTCCCTACTGCTTCATTATCTGAAAACTCCTGACTCCAGAGAGCAGCTAGTGAAGGATGTGGAAAGCTGCACTCATCCCACCGCAGCCTCCAGAGACACTGCGCTGTTCATCTCAGACAACCACTTCATAAGCACTTCATGCTTACAGTATGAGGTCTTAGTTCTTTGATGCAGTCCTCTGCCTATAACAATTTAATGGGCTACAGCTCAGACTTTCAAGCAGTGTAAATTAAACTTGTTGGGCTTTTTCTATTGTTTGGCAGCTGTTCCATCCTAGTTACTTAAATTCTCTGTTCTAAATTAATCCCTGTACAGAGGGAGCCGCAGGAGCTTCGTTCTGCATTAAGCCTTACATTTTGGGTTGCTGGTCTGCAGTAGATCATGCTCCCCTGTTAGCATCATCGGGTCTCGTTCCGTTCAGCTGGTGAGTGCTTTCGTTCTGACAAGGTAGCATAACATCATTTTCCCTTGAAACATCATTTTCAAGGCGTGGTCATTTCGGGAAGGGGATGTGCAGCGGCACACTCTGCATGATGCATTGGGTAAGGATGCTGCAGACAGGCCTTTTTCCCTTTTTACTGCTGGGAAAATGAAGTGCTTAAATCTAAAAGTGGAAAGAATCACTTGCTCCCTTTTTCATTCTCTCATGTGTTTGGTCTTTTATAAAATCTGAGTCTGGCACCATAAGCACTCATTGATTTTTTGGGAAACAGGATATTTTAGTAGTTTGGAATGAGATGAAATGCTTGCAAAGCCCATATGTTGCTTGTTTTAGGCAAAGGGTCAGTAAGGTTTTAGAAAGTATTTAAATATTTGGTTTACACGATTAGAATAGATTGTCTGGAATGAAGTCCATTACCCGAGGTGATTCTTGCCTTGCAGTTTCGTTTTTCACTGCAGTTCTTTTGGGTATGAGGTAGGTGTTCTGGCATAGCAATGCCTGAGCACAGTAAAAGTTAAGAACTGTGAATAAATACTGTAGATGGGATTCTGGACACTGCTGGAGCCATAGATATCTGCTGTGCCATTTTCTGTAAACTACAGTTTGGAAAATACATTCTGGTAAAGTGAGTGGTCATGGAGAGGTCCTCTGATTTCTGTCAGCGAAATGCTAGCAGCTCATTTCTTAGAAACGGGCTTTTTCCTCTGCCCTTAAGGCAAAGCTTTCAAGTCAGGTTATGTTTCTTGAAAAGTACAGCCTGACATTAACTTCTTGTAGGTGTGTTTTTAGCTTTCTGCAGCTTAGAATGTGTTTAATCATTCTAGCCTCAGTTTTTCGTGAGGCATATGATCTTTGCATAATCCATTGATTATGGAAGATAAGATTCTTTTTATTCCAGGATATTCCTGTGAGACTTTACAGTATCTGTGGCACTGTTCTTCATTTAGAATAAATTGCAGTCATGGCGGTGGTACATCAAAGAACAGAGCAGATCCAGTTCTATAGCATGCAATATGCTTTCTAACATATTTGACAATGTGGGGCAGCTTTTAAGGTTTTGACTGATTTCTCTACAATGTTTGTCTAATCCAGTTGGAAACCAAAAACTTACTATTGTTCTTCTGCTGTGCATTGCTGATATTTTTATATGAATTATGAAGCATCCTTTGATATCTGGCGTTTCCCCTTATGATCTTTTGTTACTTTTTATGAGTACTTGCTCCCTGACTTCAAAAGCAGTTCATCACCTTCATGCAGACAGTTATTAATAACTTATTTGGAACTGTTGGGCATTCCTGAACCTGTTTTATGCAAGTTTCTCTCTAGAAACAGTCAAAAAGTGACCATAATGTGTGCAGACCTCAAACCTCTTTTGCTAGTATCTGAAGGATCTCTCTCTCATGTCCTTCTTCTGTTGCTGCTGTATGTAGATGCATTCTGTAGATTTAACGAATAAGAGAAAAACTAAAATTAAATGAGTAATTAAATCTAACCTGTCCTGAATTATGGTAATGTGGCTGTTTCATCCTAAATTGTCTGGAAATTTACAATATGTTGGGGAAAAATATTTTTTGTAATGTTCTCTCTCTTTAACCCATGCTGAAACAACGGGTTTTTTACCTCAGCTTTGGTGAGAACAGGCCTGAAGTCCTGCCGTGAGCCTCACCGGGGCAGGCTTCCCTCCTCCCTGAGGGACAGACGGCACCAAACCCGCCTTGTCGCTTGAATTCAGTGGGGAGGAAAAAACGTTCGTTTTTGACAATTCAGAAGGAACATAATTGGCATTGGGATAGTTAATGCGAGTTGCCATTCCTTAACATTAGAGATTCCACTAAAGAACTAATAATTACTGTTAATATCTTTCAGTAGAAACTTTCAGAGTAGACGAGCACTGGTTGAAGCAGTATTTAACGGCATGCTGCTGGCATGATAAGAATGCAAATAAGCGTTATTAGCCTAATGATTTTGCTGTCGCCATGGCTGTGCGGCAGTAGTGTTGTGAATATGTCATGCAGTACCCGTGAATTTGGAAAGTGTGTCAAAACACAACTTCAATTAGTTTGCTCTAATTATGGCCCTAGAGAGTTCATAACTATATCACTCCTCATTAAAAGAGATTTTCGTATATGGATTAATACAGCACGTAAGGATCCGAGGCAGGGCGGAAGGAGGGTGTCCGCGGAGCGGCGCGCGGCTCCGGGGCAGTCCCAGGGCCGGCCCGGGGGGCTCCCCCTGTGCTGGCCGGCCGCTGGGTCGGGGTCCGTGCCCCTTGGAGCAGGGCTTTGTCCCTCAGCACGCAGACCTGGTCAATGATTCTGGACATGTTCTTCAGTTAATTTAAAAAACAAAAACAGAAAACCAAACCAACAAAAAACAACAGCAGCAAAAAAACCAAACCGCCACCCCAGAAACAACACTTGGTGGCAAGATTTGCTTTCCGGCCTGGAAGAGTTGCTCTGAGAAAGGTCAAAGAGCATGGGTAGTCAGCAGCCTGTGGGATGCCAGACGTGCAGGTACCTTTTGCAGTGTATTTGTTACATCCTTTAAATATTGTCTTTTTGTATTGTGTGAGCGCGTTCTTCCTTTGCAGAACGGGGAAAAGATTCTTGTGCCCGCAGGTGAGCAGTTGGTGAGGGGTTAAAGTAGTAATTGTTTAAATCTTTCAGGCTTTCCTCCCAGTTCTGTGATAATTTGATGAAGAACTTCACCCTAATTAAATATTCAAATTAGGAATAAGTGTCAATATGGCTTCCCATTGCCTGGAATGATGATTAATTGTATTCAAAACTCTAGTGGCCGCTGTAATCTAAACCAAACCGTTGTTCTTGATTATTTCTGCAACACATTTACCATGTTTTTGTTTTAAAATTTAAACTAGTAATTGATTTGCCATATGCCACAGAGCTGCACATACTTTCACGATATGTGTTTAGGAACTTGGGGACTTCGTAATTGGGATTTTCTTGCTTTTCAATGGCAGCCTCTCTTTCTTTTTTGTCTTCTACAGTGTAAAATGATTTGGCTTTCACAACGCATAAGGAAAATGCATTATGCAATCAACTGACTAGGTATAAGTTATATTGATCCTGGCTAAAGTTTGCATTAATTTAAAATAAATTAGACTTTGTTTCCCATATTTCCCTACCATGTCACACTCTTAAAAGAGAAAGGGGGAGGGGAAGAACTGATCTCGTTCTAGCAGTCGTTACCCTCTGTCTTGTGGTCTTACAGCTAAATGTTCTCCTTGGAGAGACCTAGCTCTGCACAATGCAGCCTGGTAGAAAGGATGAAATACCTGTTTGTCCTGCCTCGGAGAACAGAAGGTGGCAAAAGAAGTGGAGACGTAGAAACAACGGCATTTTATGTTGCTTTCAAGCACCTTCATAACAGTGCTCAGGACGCTCGGTGCTGGAAGGTGACCTGCCGTAGGTGGGATGGGCGCTTGTGGCACGGAGAGCCCTGTGAGAGCAGCTGCAGAGCTGCCTGTCCACCACCACCAGGCATCAAAGCACGCACCTACCTGTGGTGCTTGTACTTTTCCCCAGCTTGAGGGAGTATTTTGGTATGTATTTTCATGTTGATACATCTGGAATGAAAAGCAAATAGGATATTATGTCGAGTTAAGAAGCGAGGTCCGGATATGTGAACTTCTGCTGCCATGTTTGTGTGTGTATGGTCAGAGTCCGTCAGACTGTGAGTGATTCATTTTTAATTACGCGCGTGGAATGCATGCACCACTTTAACATATGGTGTTTGTGCAACCTGGTGCTGCCGTGAGCTGCCATGCAGACTTGGTAGTGCCTGGGGACTTGGTTTGGGATGTCTTTTGCAAAGTAAGATTTCAGAGCTTTGTCGGAAGGCTGTGGTGTTTGTTCGTGGAACTGACAGCACTGTAATTTTGCTTACACAATGCCTCTGTGAACTTCCTGTGGAGCTGTCCTTTCCAGTCCTGCAGGTCGATGCGATCTGCATGACCGGCTTCAGCAGCATGCGGTGGTCTCTCTGGGCTTGGTGGTGGCTTGCTGAAAAGAACTGTACATATGGAAAAGATTTAGCCTCTTACAGCAGAAGCTGGGATAAACTTTTAAAGTACTCTGCTCAGAAATGGGCCTTTTTAAATAGACCTGCTTTGTTTACTTCCAAAGCATTTCCTGCTGTTTTGTTTAGGTATGAAGAAAACAGTCTGCAGTACAAGTAAGAGAAATTCAAAAATCTTTGTTAGCTGTTTTGATGCCTCAAAGTATTTTTGGATACTGCTAAAAACAAATGAAATGTGTGTAATGCCTACAGGCAGCGGTCTCCTGTTTTAAAGTGTGTTCATGACAAACCTGCCTGTGCTGGCCAAGAGAGTCTCATATGGATTGTGTTTTTAAACAGAAAACTGTTAGCCAAATTTGAAAATATTTTCACACCATCTTTTTTTTTTGTTGTTGTTAGAAATAGCTCCAGGAAGCACAAGCAAATTCAAACTGATGTTTGCTTTTTCTTATTTTGTCCATGCTGTTCACTATCAGCTGCATCAAGATCCAAAAATATGTAGCTCTTCACAAAATGTGTCCTGTTTTTAAAGGCAGATAATTTCCAGATGATCTGCTTGATAGATAAAACCTGCTAGCTAAGAAAATGGATCTGGTACTATGCTAGAGAATACAGAGGGCTCTTTGTTGCCCATCACAAATACCGTAGCTGCAAAAAAGGCTGCCTTGTTTTCTGGCAAAAGGGCATGCCAAGCACCTCGCCATATTCGGGTAGCTTTGCCTTTTGTGAAATGGTAGCTGTTGCCTTTGTTTTCATGGTAGAGTAAGTCCCTCTGTGGAGAGGGAGCATCTTCATTATGTATGGCAATGGGGTCCAGAAGATTAACGATAACGTTTTACAGGAATTCAAGTAGACTTGAGATCAGTTTTAGAAAAAATACAAATTTGAATTAGAAGGGGGAAGCTGGGATCTCTCATCAAAGCCTAAGAATCTGTGGGCTGCCAGTAACAACGTGAGCAAGAAGCCTTTCCTTGGGGGGAGCTCCGCACGGCTGCCCTGCCCGTGGGGGGGCACAGCGTGCCGCTGGGGGCAGAGCTGTGTTCTCTGCCCCGTGGGGTGCGTTGGGCAGCAGAAAAATGTGTCGCGTCCTTCCAAATCCGAGTGCTCAGGTGTCTGGGCAGTTCTGCTGGGTTGCGTCCTGCCAGCGCAATGAGTTTTGGTGAGCAGTGTGGGGCTGGTGTTCACTGCTTGTGCCGTGTCCCGAGGGTGGCTGGGTCCCATCCTCCTCAGGACTGGGGGGGCTGGTGCCAAGGCTCCAGGCTCCAGCAGCGTGGGGTGCGACCACCTTTCTGGCCCCAAGAGCCGGGCTTGCTGTCGCCTCCATCTCTCCAATACCGCGTTGTTTCTGGGAAGGTTGTCTGTCTCTTCTTCAAGCCTCTGTCCAGGCTCACTGTGCGCTGCTTTTTCCTTTTAATGACCTCTGAGCCACTGAAAATAGTTTCACCTTCACTTCTGTGAGTTCCTGTTTTTTTCCTATTTATAGCTAGCACAAGGAGGATTTAACAAAAGATGTAAAAAATGTCTCTGCTGCGGGAAAGGCTGTGCAGAGAGCTGTTGGTAGGCAGGGCACACTTGCTGCTCCACTTAGGGAGAGGCAAGGGGTGACGTTTGGCTTTCCTCTCCTCTGTGGCCAGTGGAGGAAAGCTCAATTTGTGCATCCTCCTCTGCATCAGAGAGCAGGGTAGCGTGCAGCATGCCTTGGTTAAGTCTGGAGCAGACCACAGCTGTTGAGATTTTAAAGGTTTTATTTATGAATGTACTTAGTTTTTGATACAGATCAATCCAAAGCACTCACTAATAGCGTCCTCTGCCTTGAAGGAACCACAGCCAAGTCCCACCGGGTGCACTTAAGGTGCCTTTTGCTCGCAGGGGGAGACTTGTGCTCGCCAGCCACCATGTGGGTGTTTCGAGGCTGTGTCCTGCTCTGGAGCTCACCTTGCAGGCAGATGCTGCTGCTCTGTAGTATTTTCATTGTTGGCTCAGTTTGATGTTCAGTGGGGTGGAGGGGGCTTGCGCCAGGGTAGAGGCCCTGTCCTGCTCACAGCTGGACTGAGAAGCAGATGCAAGCAGCTCAACGGCACTGAGCTGTGATGGTGGAATCGCCACCTCTGTCTCCTCACTGTTATTTGGGATCCACTCCATCTCTTAGAAACGTTAAAACTGATGTTTGCAGCTTAACCTGAGCACGACTGTAAGGCAAGAATGAGCTGATAATAGTAGTAGTGTATTTTGGTCTGTAGAAACATCATCTTGATTTCCCCGTTTCTCTTCTCCAGGCACATCTCGCTAACTCTTCCTGCTAGCTTTCGAGGCAAAAGTCACAGCACTCGCCTGGACTTGGAGCACCAGCACTCAAATTTGTATGCTATATCAGGTAAGCTGGCGCACACAATGGTTTCTCTGCACCTCTAATCAGAAGTGTAACCAGGTAAAGCAGCCCTGTTTGCATAAATAGCCAGATGTGTGGTATCTGTGAAATATGCTTCAAGCTTTTCTGTCAGTGCCATTTAATTGTCAAGAGCACGAGGGGCGCAGAGGGACTCCAGAAAATGCACAGGCACGAGTATTACTGGCAGCAAACATTACTCCTCACAGGGGAGACTGCAGACCTCAGGGAGGGATGCTGCTGCCCATGGGGGCTCTAGATGAGAGATCTGGTGGAAAGCAACACTGGCACAAACTGCTCCTCATCTTTTTCGTGATCTTCACAGGTGGGTTGTAAAAGATGACACCTCTGCACATTTAACAGGAGGCTTCATCTAGCACTGCAAGGATGAGTTATCATACATGCAATTCTTTGCTACGCTCAACATACCCTAACATTGCTGTTTTTAACAGCTAGATTTGAAATTTGATGTTAGGATGTGGGGGATTCTACTTTACTTTTAGAAACGAGGTGCTTGAATGTGCACACCCGTTCTCTCTAGCTGTGACTTTCTCTATGTTAGCCAGTCCTGGCCAGCATGCAAATGCTGGAACTAATGTGTTTCCAGATGCCAGTGTGGGGAGGAAAAAAAAAAAAAATAAAGCTGCTAGTGAATATTTTTTCTATTTTTAATTTTCACTTAGTCTGTAGGGAAGATGTATGTTTAATAGAGTGGTGAGGCTCAAGCCCATGCCTGTGCCCCTGTGGGTACAGGTGCTCTGTTACTGTGCTTCAGGGCCACGTGGTGGGTTCATTTTGGAACTGGGGACCCTGCTGAGCTGTCCCTGACAGCTCTGTTCTTCTGTGGAGGTCTTGCTTTTGAGTGCTTGATTTCTTGGAAGATGAGTGTGCTGAAAAGGAACACAGCGTGTTTCTCAGGGCCCAGGATGAACACATGCCTGGGAGCGAGAGGCAGGGATGCTTTACAGAATTGCACCGCTCGGAGTCTGTCACTGCTGGTAATGCAGAGGGCTGTCCGGAAGCCGTTTACAAAGCACTGTGGAAGGACTTTTGTTTCTGCAAACTAAAGGCAAATGCTACGTGCAGCTCTGGCACAACAGTGCATTTCACCTGCTTGTTCTCTTATGGGATTATCTCATTCTGTACTTCAGATAAGTAGTGCTGGAGTGCAACATATTTTCCTTAAAATTATTATTTTGAGTAATCTTACAGCTGCACAAGTACTGTGATAGCCGTAGTAGAAACACACTTCGCTGCAGTTTTCTCTTTGTTACAACATTTTTGCAAGAGGAAAAAAAATACTAGCTTTAACACTGGCTCTGCAAAACCTAATGAAGGTAAAATCCCTTCATTTGGCTGAAGCAGATTTTCAGGATGGTTTGGAAACCCAAGAAAAGCAGCAGTGGGTTGTACAATAGGTACTTGCTTGTGCATAATCAGAGAAGAGAAGATGGCAAAAATGTGCAATTCACAGGTCCTTTCTATTAATAGTGAGTGACACTTCTAACATGGGAACATGGCATTAATTCATGTACCATAATCAAAGGGTTATTTAAAAGGTAATCTCTGACTGAAACTGCAGCTTCAGGTTCCTAAATAGATGGAATATAACAATGGCATAATTCTTGTCAGTACTCGTTTTTCTTGTTACTTTCCTGCCCTAATAGATTTAGAAATGTAAGGGAAAGCATGTTCTTGTGTTCACATGAGACCATCCTACACAGAGGATGGGAAAGCTGTTGCTTCTCTCCTAATAAAGCATCAAACGCACTAACAGTGGCAGCAGTTCTACATGAGTGTTACCGGGGATAATCCTGCTTCTGGGACTTCCCATGGACTGCCTCTGCTTGTAGCATAACGAGCCTGGAAAGATGGCCTATTTTGCAAAGATCCTGAATGTTTTACCAGGTAATTACAGGCAAAGTATAAAACACACATGAACAACTGAGCATAGTGTTAGTCCTCTGTGTTTATAGAAGCACATTTCAAAATATATAACTGTGCACCCCCCCAACGGCACACATTCTCCTCCAGGCACATTGTTAGACAGGTTGTGCATACGCGTGCTGTAATGGCTATTGCAGCTGTGAGACGTTTCTGAAGGAAGGCTCTTGTCATATGAAACATCCTGTGCCTTGGCAGGGATCTTCATGCATAACTCCTGACCACTGCAGCCTTTTCAGCAGCTGTGATTAGGTGCTGTGACAGTTCCCTTTGCGTGCTTAAACGTTACCAAGGTAGGTTAACCCCAAGACGCGCAGTGGAAACCATTCAGAAGTTTCCTGTTATGTCGGTGTAGTTTGCAGCCAGTCCCTTTTATCTCTGCTGCAATGTTAGTGTCTCGCTGCAGTGCCATGGCAACAGGAAACTTATTAATGCTTCTGCACTGCCGCCCCTAACTGCTCTGCCAGGTTGTGGTTTGCCGCCCTGGGGGTGATGGGTACGCAGGGAGCGTGGGTTTGCTCCTGTGGGCGGCAGGGAGCCACGTGGGCTGCGGTGCTGGGCGGCCACCAGGACAGGCGAGGTGACCACGGGGCCGGCAGCACAGGGACGTGGCTCTGGTTCCGCTGCTGCAGAGCAGGCGCTGCCGGCGCGTGGACAAGCTGCTGGCTCCCTCTCTTGGCTCTCAGCATAATGGAAGGTTCCTGGTACTGGCACAGGGAAACAAAAGCCATTATAAACAGTCTCTCGCTTTCTGATTCTGGTATCGCGTCAGTCTGAATTCTTGTGGTGAGAGCAGGATGGGGTGCTGAGGAGGAGAGAGGGAGAAAGGAGGGTGACATGAGGAGTTGCACTGTGGTCTCAGACATCTAAGACTTTCTCAGTAGTCGTGAAAATGAAGCTCTCAGCGGCTTTCAGCCTGTTTGTGGTAGGTGAGGTGAGTTCTGGCTGTCAAGCCTACCTGGTTCTACCAACATACATTTTGGAAGAAATTGCTGTGTCCCCACTGGAACTGTCCTGTTACTTCTCCATGTATGCAATGTAATTATTGCTGCAAGTCTGGAAGAAATGGTTCTGAGAGTAGTAGTTAGAGTCTTTAACCAGCTCTTTGTCATTTCCAGTCTTGGCAATTAAACATTGTGCGACCAGAAAGTTAGGGAGTCTCCTGTTTGCACAACAAACTAATTAATCAGCCTTTGGCAAGCTGCATATAGGAAACTATTGCCCTGCCCTCCCAGCACTGCAAAGGGAACCTTCCCCGTGCTGCTGTATGTAGTGCTGTGCTGTGCCGCCGGCCACCTCCTCCACATTCAGCAGGCTCCCGTTCCCACACCGCGCCGTGCTTCCAAGGCCAAAACACGGAATTGCCTATAAGTTGATCTGCAAAAGGTCTCTGGGAGCATGGTGCTGAGGAGCTGACAGGTGCAATAAGCATGTTCAAATGGGCAGCTGCTGGAAGAAGAATGCCTTGCTCTAGACAGACCTGTCGACAGACATTGCTCAGTATTTCACAGCATAGTCTTTCTTCATGGCCTTCAGCTTAATTAAGATGTTGTCGTGACTACATACTGCCTTCATTTCAGACTTCAACATCCTCTGGCTGCATATTGCTTTGGCTTATCAGAGCCACAAGGACAGAGGGAGCCCTCTCAGGCAGCCACAGTTGATAACGTGCAGGGAAAATTCCTGAATGAAGTGAAAAATTATTTATAATAATGGTACTCAAATAGAAGGGAAATAAGTCACTTTAAAGGTATATAAATTTTTATGATAGTGTATAAACAGCCACAGCTTGCCTTGTCTCCCATCTATCCCTGCAGAGAATGAGGGCAACATCTAGCATAAAGGAAAATATAATAAGAAAACAAAGAAATGAATGGGAAGAGCTGGAGGATTGATCACTCAGTGTATTTGTATATCCTGATGTAAAAGGTGCTGCTGACAGGTGGCCAGGTTTCTTCTGTATAAAACCATGTGTGTGCTGTCAGGGCGGTGTGAGCAGCCTTGTTTCGATTGATGAATTGCCTGCTTTCTTGATTAAACCTTCCGTCACTTAAGAAACAAAAAGCCTGTGTTTGGATGGCAGAGTGGGACATGTCAAAAAAATCTGTCTGCTTTACCTTTGTGCAGATGTTGGGCACAGACTGTAACATGTATTATTAAAATGAATGTGGCATTTACTGTGCATTATTTCTTTCCTGGGAGAAAGGACCTGTAAATTATATGCTAATAATAAGCTTTAACCCTTTTAGAAACCAAAAGATTTAGAAGTGCAAATATTCTCACAGGCAATACTAACTGGATGGCTTTAATACCACTGACTCTCTGAAGTGAATAAACAGTGTGTTTCAGGCCAAGATGCTGATGCCCCTTGGGAATCTTGCTTCCAGGAAGTTTTCTGCTGTGTAAGTGTCAATGGGTAAACCTTCAGAATTACAGGATTTTCTATTGGAAGCCTTCAAATTCTGACTACAGGCAAAAGCTGTCTCCCTGCTGGAGGACAGGGCCAGCAGAGGAGAGGTTACACAGCCAGCCAGGCACGACCCGCCTGGCAGCAAGGCAGCGCTCTGCCTCAGGAGCTCTCAGAGCTTCCCCGCAGCTGCATCAGCTCCAGCATTTGATTTAACTTTCAGAATTGCTTTAACCTGCCAGTCAGACATAATGCAACCAACTTGCCATTTCAAGAAAAGGATTAGGGATGGAAGAAAGTCTTAACATTCCTTGCAGTGCATGTGGCAGGATTTTGCATTAGAACCTAGTGGCTTAAGCTTGCAAAATGAGATTTTTACTTTCTCAGCTGTGAGTTCCAAGGAATTACAGGATGGTCCAAGCAGTGTGCTTCCATGTTGTGCAGCTTTTGCCTGCTAATATCAGGTGGGCAAAGCCATCACTGGCTTTGGTGTGTGACCCTGCATACCACTGGGCAGGGCTGTCATTTTTTGGTCCTGTAATTTTACTGTAGCCAGCTTCTAAGTCACATTGCAGGTAAACACGTTTGCTGGTATTCGTGTAGAACACAAACTTGTATTGACTGCCTTATGTTCAAAATTTGTGTAACTTCTGAAATTTGATGCTCTCGGGCTGTTAAGATAGAAATTGCAGTGCATGAAGTGCATCAGATACTTCTGAATGGCCCAGTCAGAATGTGTGCAGAAAATAGTTAGAGCCTCTTTGTATCAGTCTTGTATAGGAAACAAACCTGTGAACTTCCAGATACTGCTTCAGCTTCCATCTCAAAGGCAGAAACCTAGCTTCTGGCATAGAATTCTGTACCTCCAGGGATTTTTGCTCTACTGGAAACCTGGAGATAACAAGATGATCACAGCTACCCTTGTATATGACTGAGTTTAATTTATTTTGAACACTAAAGTATGGAAACTGTGCAGAAAAAAAAAAAGCAGAACATACTTTGCATGTTTGTGTGCAGTATTTTCAAATAATGCTCGCCAATTGTCAGCCCAAAACAATTAAAACATTGTGCAAATACTTTAAAAGGAACAGCTGATATTAGCTTGGCATTAATATGCCATCGATATGCTTGATACCTCAAGCCATATTAATCCATGGAAATAAAACAGCGTCCAGAAGCACATATTATTTGTACTGTATGGAAGTTATCTGAATTGTTTTTTAAAATATAGTTAAGATTCTCATGGCATTTGAAAAGTTTTCAATTCGGTTACGGATCCTTCAAAAAGTATTTGTGGAGCCAGCAGCCAATGCTCCCTGTGCAGAGCTTTTACTATGCCTGCAGCTGAGCTCTCAGCAGCTGAGCATGAGCAGCCAAGCTCGGCGCCAAGGGGCTGCTGCCAGAGCCTGTGCTCGAAGCGTTTTGTGCAGCCAGCCTGTAGCATTGCTCGCTGTTTGCGTGTTTAGTTGTATGTCATTCAAATGTGTCTTCTAATTTTTCTTAAATCCTTTTATCCATTCAGACTGTATCTCTAATTATGGCTGCTATTTTCTGAAAATGTTAAGTTTTGCTTATATTGAACTGAAGATGAAGGTTTTCATACTCTTTCAAAGGAAAATGCCCTGTCCTCCAGGCTGAAGCTTAGATATCTTAGATGTCACATCCCCGAAGGAAGCTTCTTACTTTGCAAATGTGTGGTGCGAATGCCTGTGAGAGAGCAAATGGCAGAAGGCTTTCTCAGGCCTGGGGTCCTCAGTTTGGACAGTGAACAATTGTGTACATGGCTTACTTTTCGTACGGCATAAAAAAATCTAGATCTAATAAAGAAATGTTCACGATTGTGAACTAGGCTGCAAAATGTGTCTTCCTTTCACTTAGGAGCAGTGTGTTTTTGAAGCGGTTATTTGATGCGGTGATACCTTCAGGTATATTTCTAATGTTAAGAGTGCTGTTTTGTGGCTTTTTATCGACACTGTCTCCAGTTACTTGTGTGAAGTAGCTTCCCAGAGAAGCTAGGCTCAGCGTGAAGGATGGGGGACGCTGCCTGCTGCAGGGTGGCACTGGGTGACCTGCTCTTGCCAGCTCACTCTGAGGGAAGGATGCTTCCTTGGGAGCTCTTGGAGGTGGCGCCTCCTGCACACCCAGCTTTGTTTGCTTTGGAATCGTGCACCTTTCTTACTGCTCCCCTGCCTCCTCAAAGTGCTTTCTTATTTACCTCTTTATGACACTGTGGACAGGTCAGAACAAGCTTTGTGAAATTAATATTTTTTTCTTGTTTCTTTTTTTTTTAATTAAGACAGAGCCCCTGTGCCACCCAGGTGGCTTTCATCCACCCCAGCACAGGCGCATGTGTCCCATGTGGCCCATCTGGGGGGCGCGGGCTGCGCGGACGGACGTGATCCGATCGGGCAGCTGGGCTCTTTTGGTGCCATTTGGGCGCTCCTGGTGCTGTTCTCTGGTGGGCCGCAGGTAGCGGGTTGGGGCGGGTGCGGTGGCAGCAGCAGCCTTCGCGGAGCGTGGCGTCTGGGCCGCAGCTGGCGGTGGGAGCGCTTGCAAAAGAAGGTTCAGGTCGCAGCTCAGTCTGCTGGCCCGCTGAGGCGAATCTCCACGGCATGAAGCGACTCCGAAGCAGAGGACATGTGCCGGGGGGACAGTCGGGCTGGCCGGAGGGGCAGGGGGTGCACCCCGCAATGCAGGGCCCCGGGGGCCCTGTGGGCTGCGAGCGCTGGCTGCCGCGGGCTGCGTCGCCCTGAGCCGCCGGTGAGTCGCGGCCAGGATGCGGCAGGTATGCGGCTCCTCTAGAAAGTTTGGGAGGATTTGGTAAATGGTGTTTCTTCCAATGCCGGTTTGTAATCCGGGAATGGAAACTGCTGTTAGGGATCTGGGAAAACATCACAGTCAATGGGTTCCTGGGATGGGGAGGGAGTTGCTTTCCTGTATTGGATAATGCAGACCTTGGCAAGGAGACTCATAACTTTTTGTGGGTAGCTTTTTCTTTTTTTTTTTTTTTGAAGGATTTATTTTACACACTGCTCTTATGGTAGCAGTTTGCTTCCAGATTCTCTGTCCTTTCTGGAGCTCGTCGGATTATTCATCACGGCCTTGAGTCTTGATGCTCTTGTGCTCTGGAATGCATCGGATGGAAGGTGCCGGCGCATCGCTGAGGAGCCTGGGGGGGGCTCGTCGCTCTGCTTTCTGGCAGCTCGGATTTTCCAGTGCTCTGCGACTGACTCAAGGGTGCCTTGTTGCACGTGCCACATTAGGAAAAACAAATAAATAAAACCCACTGGTCTTTCTAGATTAAGAAATGGAAGAAAAATGAAAGATTTCGTTACATTTCAGTGCCCATATGTCAACTTCTTTCGTGTTGCAAAATGTCAGGTTATCTATGCTACAACTGCCACTTACTTCTCTTCAATGTACATTTTCTTTTAGAAGATACTGTATCTTTTATCTGTATGTAATGAGGACAGACGTTTTAATCAGAGGTTAGTCATTTATTTTTGCAAACTATTGTTTTGCTTCATCATTTTTGCAGATAATTAAATGGTTCACTTGGCACAGTGTGTCTGCTTTATTAAAACAGGTAATTTTGAAAAAAAGAAAGATGCTATTTTTTGGATCACTGCACAAGAATTGCTTTTATCTTCATCTTCCTGCATAGTTTCTGGTGGTTTTGCAATACCCTCCTATCTTCACGTATTTTAGTACATTCTTCTCTCTAAAGGGGGAGGCCCTGTGCTATATCCTACTGTTGATCCAGATTTCCACATGTATGTTCTTTGCGCTTCTTGAGAATAAAAGCAGAATAAATTTATTTTTGTGACAACGAATTTTAATCAGGATGGTCCAAACAAAAAAACACCAGACAAGTTGTGACACAAGCTTTATTCTGCATCGAAACCTCTACTGGGCTGAGATTAAAGTCATCCTGTTTTTCTGCCCTATTGAAATTTCCAGTCTTTGGACTTAGAGACCTGGATAATCTTCAAAATATAAGAGGTTCTATTAATAACCAGCAGTGCAGGGAGACTGAAGGCTCATGTAAGGTGCTGCAGCTGCGTATTTGAGAAAGGGAAATGTAAGTGTTACTTAATACTGTATTTAATGAGATTCAAAGGAGCGTATTTCCTACTAAATTCAGCTCATCTGTGGTATACAGATTTTTTTTGCATGCTTGCTGATGTAGCGTAACATCCCGTGTTTTCAGTGCTACGCTCAGGTGGGCTCAGACCAGACGGTGAAAGATGAAGCCATGAGTTTTGCTGCCTGTATAGTTTTTTTCGGGCATGTGATTTTTCTGATTAACGTGATGTAGTCCAAAGTGAAATTCTGTCTTACCATCCCACTTTTCCATAGTTGTATGAAGGTTTTGGCTGCGGTGCTGCTCTTTGTCATGCGTTTCGTCTGTTGTCCCATGAAGCTGCATACTGGTGTGTAAAGTTTCATTTTTTTTCACGCTGTAACGTGCCAGACTTGGTCTTTACTCGTTTTACTCAGATTGCATGTCCTCCAAGGGAAGTGCTTGTGGATTTCCACCTGGAGGGTTACCTGGTTCCTTGCCCCACGCGTGCAGGCAGGCATGTGGGCAGGGGCTCGCACGGTGCTCGCTGTGGGAGGACACGGTGAGGATGGTGGTGAAGGTGTTGCTGGCAGGGTGCCATCAGGGCAGTGCTGTCGACCTGCGCTTGCTTGGAGAGACGCTGGCACGTGGCTGCTCCTGAGGACTTGCACTGGTTGCTTGTGGAGCACAACCTCCAAGGCGGGCTGCACTGTATTTGTTTTGCTTTTCTGAGTGCCATAGTTTAATTTTTTTTAAATAGGAAGCCGCTATGTGGTTTGGATATTTAAACAGTTATTAACCGAATGACAATTAACAGATTGCATAGACAGATTTTCTTTTCAAAACCTCTGAAATTGAGTACAGTTTGCAAAACTATCACGGCATAGTAATGACAATGAATTTTGATTTCCCGGAACTGATATTAGACTCCTTATTAAACTATGTGCATCTGCTTTTAATTTACTCCAAATAATTGGAAAATGCAATGAAGCTTTCCAATTAAAGCACGGCTTTATGCTGTTTAATAATACCCCCATAATATTATAGCTTATGAAGTGACAGGTGAGTTGGTATATGAATAAAACATAAAGGCAGCAATAAGGGACAGAAAACCAGAGACAGTTGTTGGGGATTTTGAATGCTGGATGTAATTTGCATATATTAATCTCTTCTTTTCAGCCTTATCAGGCGTTCTTCAGTATTTGAAGTTAAAATAGCGTTGACAGGCGGGAGTACGCTTAGTTTTTTCAAGGATTTATTACTTGTATAATTTCTGATCTTTAATAAGCAGATATGACTGATCCTCATAGTTCTATAGAAATCGGTTAATTGTTCCAGATGGCGTGTACTGATTATGCAAAATTACTTTTCACACCATTTTTTTTTTCTGATGGAGTTTGGAGTAAAATTAAATTTTTTATAGCCTTCTTATCATGCTGTTTTACAGTGGTTTTTGCACAGAAGTTGAATTTAATCTACTATATTACATTGACCAGCAGAGTTATTCTAATGTAGTATTTTGTGATTTGACAAAGAATAATAGAACACATTGCTCATTGTTCGTTACTGTGCTGCTAATAAAAAGGAGTTCTAGTGCAGAAAACCAGGCTGTTATTTATGAAGAATGCTTAATTTGCACAGTTAAAAATGCAAAATTGTTACAATGAGATGTTCTCTCTTTTGCATAGAAGATCTGGGCAGAACAAATGAGAATAGTCTTGTTGGTACAGATTTCATCTAATAAGGATTTTTTTAAAAATAACTAGCGCGGTTAGACTGTTTTACTGGGAGAAGCAGTCATCCAGGCAGCATGCGCTGAATCCTATCAAGAGGTGTCACTGGTGTTTTCCCTGATCATCGTGATCTGGATATCTCAATGGCATAATTTCATACGTGAATAGCATTCGTGAAGGTTGCGGGGCTTCATTTATCTAATGAAATGCTGTTTATACACAACAAGCCACACGTGAAGCCCCCTCACTAACCAGGCTACTGTGGTTCGGGTTGGTGTGAACTCGGCCTTCAGAGGAGGTTCCCGGGGCCCGCATGCCCGCGGGGCGCTCGGGCTGGGTCCCGCCTGGCCTGGCACCAGCGCCGGGTTCCATGGAATTTCCTCGTTGCCTCCCAACGTTTGTTGTACCCTCCTGCAGCCCTGCGTGGAGCGCTGGTCTCTGGCGGCACTGACACCATTTCTTCCCGCTGAGAGTCACGCCTGTTCGCTTGTTTTTCCTTCCTCTGGCCAGCTCTGGGGCTGGTAGTGCCCCTGCCCACAGACGGCTTCGCTGCCAGCGCCCTTCGCAGCTCCCGGCCCTGGGTGCCCTGCGGTCAGGGACAGCAGCGTGAGCACGTCCCCGTCTCAGGGGCTGGGCTTCGTCCTGAGGTCTCTGCTGCTGCACGTAGATGCTTGTGGAGAGAGGGGCTGAAGGTATGGTCCAGGGCTGAGTCTGAGACGTCTTATTAATCTTTGAAAAGCAAAGCAGCAAATGTTTAAAAAAATGACCCTGTGGTTAATGGAATTAAAATCTCCAATTAAATTAGAAAAGTGGGGATACAGTAAATGGACTTTGGTAAAGAGTGCTTATTTTTAACTCAGTAGAAAAAAGACAAGTAATTAACTCAGCCATTAGAAAGCTCAAAATTCCTCCCGTCTCCTGTGCAACGAGAAAATTGTTTTGTGTATACTTCTATATATGTAGGAATAATACATAGGGAAACGACTAATGGCATAAATCAGAAATGATTAGAAAATATTTGTTCTAATGAAGTAATAATTTGGTAGTAATGCTTTTCATCAGTGTAGCTTAAGGCTACATTAAGTGGACAGACTTTATATGGATTCTCTAATTTTAATCTCCAAAATGCTATCTAATGTCTCATTAAGACTTGCATATAATGTATCTTAAGTACAGTCATTAAATATAGTTTAGGGAGATTTATGTTCAGATATTGCTTAAAGATGTTTTAATAGGCCCATTTACTCTGATGATATTAATGAGCTCTTAACACATATTAAGCTTCTAAAATTGGTAGTATTCCTCTCACAGTGAGCAAAACAACTTAGGAATTGTAAATGAATTGGGTGCTCCAATAAGGCTCTTCAGTCGAGTCTGCAGACACCCTCTTGAATCTGTTTCACTCTAAGTATCAGGCTCTGCGCCTCCTGCCTTCCTGCAGCATGCCTTGCACGGGCTTTGCAAGGTCATTCAGACCTTCTTACCAGCAGTTATCTCCTGGGCATGCAAGGGTTAATGGCGATCATGGGCGCTCCTATAAGCGTGTATACCCTAGAGCTGATGTAAACGTGTAAAACGTTACACGAATCTCGTTGCATATTTACTAAAATAAATAGATATTTTAAGGAAAAAGACAATACGGCCCTAATTTTCATAAATTCTTTGCTTTTGATCATTTCAAGTTAGCATGCAACAACTGTAATTATGTATAATAAGAACTGTTCGTTCCCATATTTTCACTTTAGTTCCAACTCTGAAAGTTATTGCAAACAAGATGCTCCAGTTTCATCACTCAGCTCTTAAAAAATCCTTCTGAGTTCAGAGACTTTTATAATTACTAAATTGGTTTGTTAGAAGGAGATAATAGCAAATTTCTTCTTTTCATAATTGGACATTTCTTCCCTGTAGGCTAATGTATGCGCAGCACTTGCATACACAATAAGCTGTGCTTTTGAAAAGCCATAACTAGCTAATAAGTGCTGTGGTGTCATCAGAGAGTAATGGTTTGCTGATTAGCATAATTAATGACAAATGGTGGTGTGGAGCTGGTGGATTGGTTTAGCAGATGATGAATGCATCGCAGCCCAGGTTGAATCCTGCCAAGAAGGCCTTGCTGGCTGTCAGCCGTCTGTTCCCGCGCAGGTAGACCTCATTAGTCACCGCCAAGCGTGCCAGTTCGCCTTCGTCGCCGTCCGGGGCTGGGGGGCTCGGCACGGCGCTGCAGGCACCGCTCCGCCCGGGCTGGCCCTGGCCCCGCGCCCGCTGAGCGCCGCTGGGGACCTGCCGGGCGCTGCTGGGTGCTGCTGCGCCCGCACGGGGCCCGCTGGTGGGCGCTGAGCGTGCCGCTCCCTGGGAGGGCAGGAGGGAAGCTATAGGCGACCGCTCGTGCTATGAGATGGGCGCATTTATCTGTGACTTGATTAATCAGGGCTAATTTGCATTCACAAATGAGACTGATAAAAATGGAGTTACCTTTTCACCTTTAAAGGGGAGGAGGGATTATTTCTAGGTTGTCTCTTTTTAAGTGATAAGCAACTCTTTTACCAGTAAGGATGAAAATACTTAATTTGCATTAGCAAAAGAAGCTAATTATTATATAGTTAATTAGCATCTGGAAATGAGGATTATCTTAATTACAAAGCACAATTTCCTTAATAGCTACAAAACTGTAAGTTTGATCTGTGTGGAGATTGGCGACTATTATTATGTAATTAGTGATCATATTAATGGTGCAATGTATTTAGATATAATTTGCATATGCAAATGAAATTTACCTGATAGAAATATGTGGCTCCACTAATGGCTCTGAGCACTTAAAGTAAATTACATTAGGAGATCCAGATCCTGGCTCGCCACGCAGTGGTGCTGAGACCTCTCCTCCTCCAGGAGAGCCGGTGGTGCGGGGTGTGTTGTGAGATACCGGGGGCACAAAGACACTGCCCAGCCGTCTCAGTTCCCTGGGCTTGTCCATGTTACAGCTTCTGGCAGCTGAGCGTTCCCTCGTGCAGCACAGGCATTGCCCGTGCCGTGCTGGCATCCTCTCCTGCATTGAAGGCATCAGTTCCCTGACAAGGCTGCTTTGGCTGGAGAAGTATTGTCCCTGGAGCAAAAGTTGGTGATCTCAGGAGGAAGCAAGCATTGCATGATGATGGCAGTAGTGAGCTACTGGGCAAGGAGATGCAAGTCCCACCACCTTCCTTTGTAGCATGTTCGTGGTTCCTTTCTGCTCTCCATTCACGTTTGGGGATGCCTTGGTATGGAAAGCATGCCTTTTACATGACAGCTCATCCAGTGCCTTTCCCCTGCCCTTGCTGGGAGCAAAAAGCTGCATGTATGTTCAAAACAACAACAACAAAAAAAAATAAAAACGCCTTTAAAAGAAAACTCTGTAGAGAGAGAAGGTGCTGCGTACCTGTATGTCACACAGGGAGCCCTGTGGGACATGTACTGGTTGCACAGCTCGAGGTTGCGGGGTGCTGGTGCTGAGCAGGATCGCAGCTCCCCCTGCGAGTGCCTCTGGCCCCACGGGACCTGGCCCCTGTGCACAGCGGGGTTTTCGAGCAGGGGGATCCAGAAGATCCTCTCACGGTGACAACCTCCCACCTCCGTAGGTGTCTCAGCAAAGGAGAATTAAAGCTTCCAGGGCCAGATACTGGAACAAAATGAAGTGTGTTTCTGTAATATGTCCTGGTTCTAACCTGTGGTACTGAAAATTAGTGAAGTGAAAAAAAAAACCAAGTGCTGGAAGGAAGCAGCCATTACTGAGCAGGATGTTTCTCTCATCAAGAGGGAGAAATTTACAGCTGCCTGCCGGGGAACACTGCAGCTATTGTGGGTGCTTCCTGCGATGCTTTTTGCAACTGTTTGCTCAAGCCTGAGTTCTGTATGCCTGCGTCTCCACTGCAGACAGACATTACAAGTTTAATGACTTCCACGGAGTCTGTCTATCGTTACAGTTAGAGCTGAAAGTAATTGAAAAATGTCTGTGTTTCTCTTCAGCACAAAGACCTGCGTGCAGAGGCTGGAGGAATACCTCTGGTTCGGTGCTGCTGTTCGGGAGGGTCGCTGTCCTTATGTGAGACCTGCTTAAATTCCTCCGCAGCCCAGCACAAGTACCCTGTTTTGTATCTGCTCTGGTCTAATTAATTAAGGGTTGTTGCTTGGAAGCAGCACATGCTTAGGTGTGATCTTTGAAGTTTAGTATAGTGCAGAGACTTCAAAGGAGACATTTTATTAAAAAATAATAAAATCAAGAGCTCCTAAACACTTGCAATTTGAAGAGCTTGTTTGAAGTCTATCCATGCTCTCTGGTGCTGATATAGCCGCGGTACCAAGGTACTATTTAGCTGTTACCATGCAGTACTTAACCTTAACTTTATTTAAAAAAAAAAAAAAGGAAAATAATCAAAACCAGGAGTATTTTCTCAAGTGTTTTCATGGCTTGATCTAGCAGTAAAGAACTAATTATGTTGTGTCATGAGCTGTGCAGGAAATAGAGAAAATCAAGGCTGACAATCAAATTAGCAAAAATGAAAATTTAGTCCAGGTCTGTTTTTTCAATCAATGTCAATTCAAGATGAACAGAAAAGCTGTAAACTGTTCCCATTGCTGAGACTCCTCTCCGTGGTCAGGGAGGCAGCGTTAGGCAGGGCCCGGCTGCACGGCGCTGCCTCCCCGGGAGGCACCAGCAGAGCCCCGAGCGGGCTGCGCCTGTTGCTCGGCGCCCTGCCCGCGCAGCCCGCTGCCTGCAGCGCCCGGGGAGGCCCTGCGAGCGCTGGTCAGGCTGCCATAGCCAGCTGGGTACGACTGTGGGCCAGGAGGTGCCTCCAGTTGGGCAGTGTTGGTGCCCGTCAGCACGGCGGGCTGCGGGGCAGAGCGCCTCGCTCTGGTGCAGCAGGCTGAACGCGGAGGCCTTGGCCCGTCGGGCTGAGCCCAGTGAGGGGTCGTGGCTGGGGGCGGCACCGGCAGGTCCGGACGTCAGGGCAGAGCCCCCTGTGCACCCCGCGTTGTGCCGTGGCAGCACTTGCTGGAGTGGAGCTTGCCTGGAGGCTGCCCTGGTCTCCTCTCATCAGCACACTTGACTAACGAGGGGCTGTGTGGGGCCAGCCAACCTGCCGATCCTCTCGGCACAGCCAGCGACAGCAGCCTCTGCAGCAGCGGCACAGATGGCAAGCCCGAGCGACAACGTAAACTACAATATGTCTTGGAGACACTGTCAGGCTGCCGCGGATTTGTCACGTCGTGGCAGACTCTGGGGTGGGGAGCAACTACGCGTCCCCTGCTCATGCCTGAGAAGTTGCTTGTTGTGGGGCTGCTCCTGGTAGGCTGCAGAGGAGTTGGACGCAAGCCAGAAGAAACAGTGGTCAATTGCTTGATATGTGGGCACTTCATTAAACAAATAAGTGTGCATTTGGGGGGGCGGTGTCTGAATCTGAGGAGTGCAGTCTGTGGCAATCGCAGGCGTTCTGATTGCTGAGGATTTGGCAAGAGCTCGCAGGGAGAGTTTGCTTTTGTTTTCCCCCTGAGATTTTGCTATCATTAGTGATTTGGAAATGCAGAGTGGTGGTGTTCCATCTGGGACTCGGTGCACAGTAGCAGAGAGCACACACACATGTTTACTATTCAGGCTGCTATTTAAATTACTGTGTACAGAAATACAGAAGTAGGAGGCTTAGCTGTACATTATGAAAAGAGTGGTTTATTTTGAAAAGCTTGCATCTTCTTCTTGATGCGTTGCAGGCTGTTGTAAAAGGTTTTTTTCTGCACTTGTGAATGACTTTCCTCTGCACTGAGATCACGTAACATTCCTTTGGTGTTTGATGTCGGTGTCCCACAGTCCTCCACGTGCAAGTGTAATGGCTGAAGCACGCCCAAGCTCTCGCTGCGGTTCCGGAGCCATGCGCGCTTCGTAGGGGATGAAGGGCACCGAGCGCTCTGCTGGGGTACTGGCAGTACTGCCCTGTGCCCTGCCTCCTCCACGCACCAGGCACACGTCCCTCAGGAGAGCAGGGCCTGCCTTGCACCCCATTCCCCCCAGCCGAGTCACACCCTGATCATGCATAATGTATTGCCCTCGATTGCCAGAATTGTCTCTTGTCCTTGGCGTGCAGGACAGGATGGCACAGGGGCTGCGGTCTCCTGTGTATGTGCAAGTTCTGTTGGAAGAGGGTGGGCTGCCCAGGTGCTGTGCTGCCCTCACCAGGCTGGGCTCTGTGGAAAGGGAGAGCAAAACCTTCCAGCGCTGCCCTGGGAGCGTGGTGTTTCCGTGTTCATCCAATTTATCGGTGGTTTTTCTTGGCTTGTGCACATAGCTGCCCGCTCTGATCGCTGGAGCACCAGCAGTCTGTGCTCAGCCTGCCCTAATTCTTGCACGTTTCCAAGTTCCTGATGAAAGCAGTGAAGATATTTCCTATAGTGTCATTTAGCTGAAAATTAAGTTTCTCTAAGCAGGTGAGCTTTGCAGTTTTTAAGCTATTACTCTAGGCTGTTCTATGAGATATCCATTGTGGTAAAACAAACACTGAAACAGTGTTTGAGGTCTGGGGAAAATCTGAAGGCTTGTGCGGTATTACAGAAAGCTATTTCTAACATCTAAGATGATTTAAATTTTAAAAGTGGCAGTGGTACATCCCGTGTTGTGGGGGTTTTCGTTTTTTTTGGGGGGGGAGGAGGGTGTTATCAATGTTTTAATTTTCATAGTAATGTAGGAAAATGTTTTGCGAGGGACTTACCTAAATATTTTTAATATCAGAGGTTGAAAATTTGAGTGTAAAAGGCCATGCAGAAAAAGCAATAAAGAAATCCAAAGCTATAAAAGCGTATGGTGAGAATTTAAATGCAGAAACAGCTGTTATTTCCTTGGGAGTTGAGGTATATAAACTTTTCTATGGCTGTGTATCCCCACAATAGTGGTGTGAAGAATTAGCGCTCACTGCAGTGTGCAAACTGAACCCGCCAAGCACTGAGGCAGCTATTCATCTATACCCAGGAGCTAAATATGACAATGTTAGCATTTTTCATTTCCCTGACGTTACCATTAATAAAGCAATGATCCAAAAGAAGCTTTGCTGAGTCTGTTCTTTATGCTTCCATCACTCACGACTAGATAATTTCACACAGGATCGTTTTTAAATTAAATGACGATAAAAGCGCTCTGCTGTCCTGTGTTCACTAGTTCATAGAAGTCTATCAAGTCATTAATGTGTCATGACAAACTGCTAGTTGGATACAAGAGTAATTAATTATTTGCATAAATAACAGGTTGAACTTCGTGCTTTGAACTGCAATGACATGTGCATAACATCATGGGCATCTTAAAACCTCTCGTGGAGAGTTCACAGGAGGGGTTAAAACTGAGCCGTGTGTGTGTGTGAAATCGTATCCTCACTTAAAATGGTCAGGAGCTTGGCTTGAGTTTTGATGCTTTTTGTGTTCTTAGGTTCTTCATTAATGGCTGTTTCAAGAAAGCATCTGATCACTGGAGATTTCAATGAACAATTATAGAGATTTTCATAATCACCATTAATCACCACATATTTTTCAAGATAATTACAGCAATTATTATTTAGATTCCTCTTTTATGTGTACATTGTAGAAAAGAACAAGTGCTTATTACACTGGGTAGTGTAGAGAACTACAGTCTGAAGTTCTTTGTCATCCAGAAACTCATTATGTTAACTGATGCTGCCTGTGAAAGTTCGTCAGCATGTTTAAATTAGGGTAGCATTGGCAGGTCTGATTATTTAAATCTGGTAGCTTTGCTAAAAATATAGTTATTCTAGAAAGATGAATTACTAATTTGACAACTGAGATTTAGTTGGAGTCTGCAGCACAGAAGGCAGCATCTATCGTATGCTTAGAGGAGGGTGACAGTACTTCTTCATATTAAAGAGCGAATTTCTAAGTGAGCTAACAAGTTGTATTTATAGAGCCTAGTTTTGTGGCATGCCCTTTAAAGGCTGATAATAAGTCTTAGTAAACTATGATGAAGTAGCAGCAACCAGGCAGAAGCTGGACGTGCTTTCCTGCGGTCCTGCGTGGTGCCACCAGCCCAGTCTCCCCTCAACTTGGTCAGAGCTTCGCAGGGAGATGCTCCCCTCCACGGTTTGACTGCAGGAGTGCAGTTCTGGCAGTCGGCTCCTTTTGACTCTTATCTAATTCCAGTGAATGAGCTAATTGGTTCTAACCCTCAGGGAGGAGCTGTTCTTCCCTGAGAGACAATAAACAGCCACTGAAAACATTTTTCTTTCTGAACTCCCTTTTTATTTTTTTCCATTTGGAGAGCGAGCGGTGGAGGCACCTCCCTAATCTGTTGCAGATGCTGTAGCTGTAATTACGTGGAGGGGAGAAGCTGCTCCTCCCGGGACTGCCAGCGCTCCACAGCACAGCTCTGCCCGGCCGCGTCCCCGTGCTGGGGGTGCCCACGGCCGAGCCCTGCGTCCGCGGTGAGGGGAGCGGTGCGGAGCTTTCTGCCAGGCCCTCCTGCTGCTGTTGGCCACGCAGCCCTTGCGTGCCAGGGAGGTGGCAGGAGGCGTGTGGCCGGGGCTCTGCCCCGTTGCAGCTCCTCTCGAAGCCTCAGCGACGAGGGGCCATGCGCCTTCGCCTCCATCACCTCCCTCGTGCGCCCGCCCGGCCGCGCTCCGCCTGGAGGTGCGGGCTGCAGGCGCTCCGTAGCAGTGGCCGCTGCTCAGGCCCTGGCTGTGCTTCCCCTGCTGTGCTGCCAGCCCCGGTGCAGCCCTGGCCTTGGCGTCTCTCCCATGGGCCCCTGATGCTGATAATTAGTTAGACCTTTTCTCTGCCTGTTGTACAAGTTAAAATGGGCAGGGAGTTGCCAGGGTCAGGGGGTGGGAGCCGCTGGCTGCCGTTCCTGCAGGCAGGACAGGCAGTGGTGGCCCGAGGGCACCCCGCCAGGGTGGGCAGCACTCTCTGAACCCAAAATACAGCAAAGGTGGCCAATAAGTCATGAGAAAAGTCAAAATCCTTTGAAGTGAGGTGTGTCCCATGCTGTTGTCCTGGCTTATGGAAGCGGCTGCTGTGCACAGCGCCTGGTCAGGCTCGCAGGCGGGCGTGAGGTGGGAACTCAGAGGGGGCCAGATGGGCAAAGCCTGAAAACTGTGGAAAAGCAATGAAGGGCAAGAAAATCTATGTCGACCTGTGTAAAGAGGCTTTTAAGCGACAGGAGCAAGGCAATTTATAGATCTTTAAAAACATTTCAAAGATACAACCTTTTAAAAATGTCAAAACCTGTATGGGTTATTACATGAGCTTACTCATGTGGTGGTATGAGTAATGCTACTTGCAGTAGTGCTGCAAAAAGGGGACTTCACCCACCTCTTTTGTTCTGAATCAGTACGTTTTGCCTTTGGAAAGAGAGTTTTACTTTATCATTCGTTAGCACCAGTTCCTCTTATCCCCTTCTGTTACTGGTTGCTCATCCTGAAAGAGGCACCAGCGGGCACTAAGAAGTGTTGCACAGCTCTCGGCCAGACTAAAACTAGAACTGTAGCTCCAGACCAAAGCGTGGCTGGTCAGTTTTGATGTGAAAACATTAACACCGGGCAGCATCTCAGTGCAGTATTTCTCTCATCAGAGACTGCCAGGAGTGTCTGAAAAACAGTGGAGAGAGGCGTGGGGGGGGAGGAGAAAAAGAAAGGAATCACAGGCTGCTGCTGATGTTTATTTACAGCACAACATCAGAACAAGAGACATGGAATTAAAAGCCTCCTACAGTTCTGGTCTCATTTAACTTTATTATGAAATTAGCTGTCTGCTGTAAAGTGCAGTTGTACGCTGCCTCGTGGTGCGCGGTGGGAGCGAGCGATGGCACTCGCACCCAGGCCCTGGCGCTGGACACCCCCAGCAGATCATGGTGCAGCGGGGGGAGCTCTCTCCTATGGCACCTGCCTGCTGGTGGGGGTGCTCAGCCCTTGGGACTGCTCCCTGGAGCGGGGTGTTTCCCTCTTTGCGGGGTGATGGTGCGCTGGATGCATGGCGTGTGCTCGCACATATGCAGCCCCATCGCTGCGGTGTTGCTGCTCGTGCCGTGTGGCTGTACTCCACCTGAGGGGCACGGAGAGGTGGTCCTGTGCGTGGAGAGGATGTCTGCCAGGGCTGGGCACCACTGCTGCACCGGCAGCGATGGAACCTGCTCTGCCACCGTGCGCTCTGTGCTCTAACCGCTGGGAGACCTCGGTGCTGCAGCCTGGCTGTGTCAGGAGAACGCGAGTCCCGCGCGCAGCACCAGCGCTCCCCAGCAGCACCGCTGCTGAGAGCGCTCTTCTCTCCCGCAGATGGTTTTTGTTCAGGTTAGTGCTTTGCGTAGGACCCGTGCCAAGCACACTCCAAACCTGAGGAGAGGCGTAGTGTGACAGAGACGTTAACAGATACCAGTTCAGCGTTTTGGTGGAACTAATTGTCACTGCATTTATTAATCTTCTTGGATTTGGATTTATATGGCTAAAAGGAGGTCAGGTGCCTCATCCTTGAAGTTGTTGTAAATGTGAAAAAACACTACTTTGGTAACAGTAATTTTGAATCTCTTTCTTCCTGTGTTAAGCGTTAATAAGACCCCACTCAGCACCTTTGAGGGTGAGGTGTGGGGAATGGGGGGATGTCCTTTGAAGCACCTACTTCGGCCTGGGCCATAGTTCAGCCCCCAAGCACTGAGGCAGTAGGAGCTGCCGCTGCCCGCGTGCTTCAGTGGCCCCGGCAGAGCCGTCTGCCTCCAGCCTGCTACACGTTGAAGCCGCCCTCACCAGCTGCACCAGTACCGCCACTGCACCCAGCCTGGCCGTGACACGGGTGCTGCAGCCGCAGGGAGGAGGCTGCCCCCACTGCCTGGCGTAGCACGGGGCTGGTGGTGCAGCCTGCAAGGACAGCCTGGTAGCGTATTTGTGTAAAGTTTCCCCAGTTGGTGGGTATTTAAATCCTCTTGTCTCCAGTGCCTGGCTGTGAAAGGAACTGTTGAATGAGCTTGTTGTTTTCCGATTCTTCCCTTTGATGTATTTTACAAGCAGCCTAGTGACAGGCCCGATACGCCAGCTCAATGCACGCTCCTCACGCTTTGGGATTGCAGCATTAATAACACACTTCCATGCATCATGCCATTTTTAAGCATGATCGTTATGATAAAGGGCATATACTTAATTACAGGCCTGCTTAATTACAGCTCTGTTGAAGCTCGTTTGTTTAGGAGAGTGCTAATTGTGCTGCTGAGGCCTTGGCACACCCTGCTTTCATCTGCTGCCTTGCTCTGCAGTTCTGAGCTCTGTCAGGACTGAAGTGTTCGGGACCGAAGGACCGATGGAGGCAGTGCAACAGGGGTGGCAAGAGGGGAACATGGAAATGCACCATGGCTTATTCTTTAAATTACTTTACAAAAGCTGGCGTGTGACTGATCAAAGCAGGTTTCTGTCGGGATAACAAATGCAGATGGTCTTTCAGGTTCAAAACTTCCTGGATTTTGTGATGCTGCTTTTCATCTGTTTCCTTTTGTTTCATGTAACACTGCAGCTGCCACATAGCACCTTTGATAATGAAATTATTCCAGTGGAGTGGATTTTTTGTGTTTTTTAAGTTGAAAATATACAAAGTGAGTGTAAAATGCTAAGTATTCTTAAATAGCCGTTATTAAAACACTAACATGGTAACTCACTGGTGCTGGTGGCAGTTGGGAAACAGCAAGTAGGGAAATGCAGGGTTTGTGCACACACTCTGTGAAAGAAAACCCTATTTGAGGATTACTTGAGGGCATTTCAGGGGTTAAACTTGTTCCAGTTTGAAGTTTTTATTTCTTTAAGAGCTGAAATTTAAAGACTTAAAGGTGTAACTGAAATAAAGCATGTGTATCTGGGGCTGCACTCTGCCTTAGAAATGTGCCCTTCTCAGTCTTGTGTGGAAATTGTTGAGATACATGCTTTAAAAATAAGTGGTTCACTTGTACTGACATGTCCTGTGGGAGGATTTCTGTGAAGTTTCCGAGGTGGTGATAACAAGACAAAAACACTGAACGTTGTTGCAATATCTAAGAATAATATACGACATTATAAATAGAAAAAATCCTCTTAATATCGTTATGGTGGTGCTACAGAGAGTGCCTAGCACGGTGACATGTCCTTGTGTCTCTCCAGCTACTTCACTGGTTTCTGTCCTCCAGATGTGGTTTGCATTTTGTTCAAGCTCCATTGCTTGCTGTTGAATTTCCAGTGGTGGCAGCCAGGTATGGGGAGGTGCTTGCTTTGGTTCTGCCCAGCAGTGCGTACCTACTGCTTTGTATTTGGAAACGTGAAAGTTATCTGAACTAGGTACTTCCCTTTTCCTCTGGTTAGGACACCAAGTTAGCTCAGATTGTTCTGTGTGGTAGCGATAAATAGATGTCTGTCCTTTTAAACTGTTAGTATTTGTTTTCAGTTTCAAATGCTGTCCTTTTTTGGCAGCTGGACCAAGTTGGAAGCAGACTCAAAACCGAGACTATGAAATTATATGTGGGTAGAGTAGGTAGGGTTTATCGAATTCCTGACTTGGTAGGAACTAACCCAGCTGTCTTGAACAGAGAAAACACTGGGAGATTAGAGGGAGAAAAGATTGGCAATAACTTCTATGAGGTATCAATCAAATGTCAATGCCATGTACACTTGATATGTTGTTGTGAATGTGTGGAGCTGCATGTCAGAAGTGAGCTGGAAATGTGATGTTTTTGCTTGTTTTGTCCCTTACAGCGATGGATGGAGTACCTTTTATGATTTCAGAGAAGTTTGCCTGTGCTCCTGAAGGGGTGAGTTAGCTTCATTCTTCTTCCCATGTCTGCAATTCGTCTTTTCACGGAGAGCGATCACATAGCATTGACACAAATTACCAGCTTCTGGGACCTTTTCTTCTGTATGATCTAATACATGCCTTGTGCTTGAGATGACCCATGGTTGCACTTCAGAATACTTTCCTGTAGGGTGGGAGCAGCTTTTGCCAGATCTTTTCTGAAACTGAATTCTCCCAGGAGATGAAGGTTTAATGCCATTAAAGATAGGAGTGGTGATTTGACCTTCTGTGCACTGGAAACACTTTTAATTTCCTAGTCGAGATTTTAAAGAAAGCTGCAAATACTCAGGTCTCCTAAATTTAACCTGTTGTGGAGACAGCATAGTACAGTCAACCTTACAGGTTGACTTTTTGCACCCCATAAGCTGAAGGCAGCAGGAACAGCACAGTGTTTGCTGGCGCTGACACCCAGCTGCTGCTCTGCAGGCGGCCGCGACGCTCCCCCCGGCGTGCTGCGCGCCCCGTGGGAGCAGAGCCAGGAGCAGGGCGTGGGCGAGGAGGGCAGGGCGCCTCCGAGCAGGGCCCAGGCTGCGCTGCCCTTGCTTGGCCGCAGTACACAAGGTGCCTGTGCACGAGCACTGTGTTCCCCAGCAGGTTGGTCCGCGTGCACCATGGCCGAGCCAGGGTTCCCCTTTCCCACCCGCCTTGTGGTGCCCAAAAGGCCCTTGGTGGCAGGAGTGTCTCTGGAAAAATGCCTAGGGAGCACCGACAAGGCGGGACGCCCCTGTTTTCTCTGCTCACACCAAGTACGACTGGCATCGCCTAAATCCTTCAGAGCTACCGGATCTGAAGGAACGCCGGTGATCCTGCACGTGGAGCGCCAGTGGCTGTGGTGCCCCGCAGCGGGGCTGCCATGGCTACGCTGGCAGAAACCCAGTTCTGCAGGAGGCTGAGCCGTCCTGTTCACCGATTCCAGCCTGGAAAGTTTAAGGAGGTGCCTGCGTCCTAATGACACCGCAGCTGGACCTCTGCGGGGTGCCAGGGAACAGAAACGGGGATAGAAAAATGATTTTAGCGTTGCTGTTGCCCTCTGGTTTAAGAGATTATTTAAGCCCAGGCATCTCAATTGCAGCAGCAAAACATGCTTGGTTATTTTCACATAGAGCATGTTTCTGAGTGAATTCCCCTTGCAGAGTAGGGTCCTGCCCAGCACGCCCAGGAGCTGCCCAGCGGCAGGGCACAGTGCCTCATCCTGCCCACTCGGCTCTGGGCACGGCAGTGACTGCAGACGGTGACACCGACATTCTGGGCAGGGCAGCCTTGCACCTCAGAACGGGCACCCACCCCAGTACCAGTTCAGAATTACTTTTGAACATCACTGGCCTAGCACTATCTTAAGTTGGTGATCCAGAGCTCAAAGGCTCCGCATCCCATTACCAGTTCTCTAATCCATCCAATCCCTAAAACAATATCTCTTTAAAATAATTTACAAGATGTTGTTACAGCAACCACAGAACCGTCAATTGTGTCTGATTTTTCACATCATACTCCTGCTTCATGCATTCTTTTTCTCACTGACACAACCTGTGTGCACAGCTGGATGTGGTTTTTCACAACCATTGCTTTCTGCAAGGGTTGTTTATGGGACATTATTCCTAGAAAGCTGGAGGGCCCTGCTGCGAGGACAAATGCAGAAAGATTAGGTCATGCTAATCTTCCTTCAGATCCTTTAGACACCATTGCCACCATATGGTCAATATGATCGAGGGTTTCCACAGCGGGTGCCACTCACACCTGCGTGCTGTGGCCATACAAAATCCATGGGGTATTACAAAGCGTGTTCCAGTAACAACTGTCCCATGGCAGAGAGATGGCTAAAGATTTACCTGTTTAAAGTGACACTGTGATGAGTGTCAGCTGTCCCCATTTAGGGAGAAAGGCATTAGAGCTGTTATCCCTAAACCGCCTTCTGCTGCTTCTCTCTTGTGGTGCACTGAGAAACAGGATTATGCATGCATTTACAGATGGTGCCTCTAAATCTCTGGTGATAGAGTATTTGCTGACTTTAAACAAAATCAAAACAACAACAACAACAAAAATTGGCATTTCTGTTTCTTTTTTTTTTTTTTTTTCCCACCAGATGCAGCCAGTTGATCTTTTGGGCATCACAATCAAAACCCTTGCAGAAATCGAAAAGGAGGTAGGTACCCAGCCATGCACTAAGAAGTGTCATGAGATCTGTGTTCATTTACTTGTAAGATTTTCCCCCCTGTGGAAAAGGTCTTGTCTTTCCCAAGTCACTGCTGGTAGGTGAAGTCAATGCTGAGTCAAACAGTAAGTACAGAATTAGAGACGTGTGATATGTGCCAGGTAAAGAAGTGTTAGATGTTGAATCTAGTGGCAAAGTCTGCTGGCCTCCATTTAATTCCAGATGTCTCTCTTATTTAACCTTTCTTTCTCTTTTACTAACAAAACGTGTTTGTTACAAGCAAGGCGCTGTTTGTGTCAGGAAGCAAATGAAGTCAGCTAAGTAGTATAAAGTAAACTACATCATAATTTTTCAATTAGAATCTGGAGGTAACTTGCTACCAGGAAAAACAACTGGCATTTTTAGCAAATGTGGGTCTTTCAGGAGGTTAGGGAACAGGCAGGAACCAAACTGAGACTGTGTTCCCGTGGGAGCATTTTGGCACATGGATGACTTCGGCTGCATGGTGCTGAGGAGCCGCCTGCTCTGCAAGAGCTGCTTCTCAGGTGCATGTCTAAGACCAGGAGGAAGATTCTCAGCAGCCTTTGTTTCTTTGGGCATCCTTGGTCACAGATGTCTCTGTTGTGCAGGCCAGCAGGGTTAAAGGCAAAGAGTAAGAAGATAGTATAGCAGTACTTCAGACTCTTCTTGGCTTCTCTGCTCTTTGGTTCCAGTTGTGGGTCCAGTTTCCTAAATCATAGAATCACGGAATGGCCTGGGTTGAAAAGGACCTTAAAGATCATCGAGTTTCAACCCCCCTGCCCTGGGCAGGGTTGCCAACCACTAGAGCAGGCTGCCCAGAGCCACATCCAGCCTGGCCTTGAATGCCTCCAGGGATGGGGCATCCACAACCTCTCTGGGCAACCTGTTCCAGTGCCTCACCACACTGAGTGAAAAACTTCCTCCTAATTTCTAACCTAAATCTCCCGTCTTCGTTTAAAACCATTCCCCCTTGTCCTATCGCTACCAACACACATAAACAGGCGTTCCCCCTCCTGTTTATACCCTCCATTCAAGTACTGGAAGG